>NC_083239.1:6684971-6978125 GCF_032191835.1 Heteronotia binoei | reverse complement strand
GAACAAACTATGAACAGAAATATTTAAAAATGCATGGTGATTGGGGGGGGGGGGGAGAGAAAAAACTGGGGGACTTGGGGAGGATGCTGAAAAGCATTATTTTCATTTTTCACGAACATTTTTGCTCTCCTCAAGAAATGCTCTGCCCTTTCTGTGATTCTGTGGGCCTCCCATGTGGGGCCCTTCCTTATTCTGAAAGAGGCTTCCTTGTCCTCACTCTGAACTGACTTGATAATGTCACACTGATTGGTTACATGGCTGCTTCAGGTAATTACGGGATCCCTGAGTGGCTGGGGATTGTATATCTAGAACAAACTATGAAAAGAAATATTTAAAAATGCGTGGTGATTGCGGGGGGAGGAGAAAAAACTGGGGGACTTGGGGAGGATGCTGAAAAGCATTACTTTCATATATTTTAGAGCAGCCAGCCCACCACACATTTGTTTCTGCCCCCAAACGCTACCACATTTATTCTCAATAATAATGTTTGGCTCTCCCTGTACAGTAAAGCGCTTGGAACTTGGTTACATGGCAACATCATCTAAACAGGAAGAATAAGAGTGTGGAAAGGCAATATTAAAAGGTAAGTATCAAAGCTGCTGGATCATTACAGAGCTGGAACTCCTGAAACTCCAGATTGGTTTTATACATGCAAAACATTTTCCCTCCCATCACCTGATGATTTGCAGCTGCATGTAGGACCTACTTCCGAAAATTAGCAGAACCTGTTTGTGGAGTCGGCCCTGTGACAGCTCTTCCCCACATGAAAGCTATCTCCTGATGAACACACACTTGTGGAAGCAGCGGATGGCTACAGACAGGTTAATACACATTTCTGCAATTAATACAACAAGAGCAGTTATTACAGAGCTGCAGCAGCAAGTGCATAGACAGGCAAGCCAAAGCCCCCAAGCTTACCGGAATTCCCGAATACAACCATCAGGTTCTTTCCACTTTACCAAAGTCCAAACAAACAATTCTTGTTCAATCAGAACTATGCTTTGCATAAGATGGGAAGGAAGGGAGACTTCCTTCAATTAATGACAACTCACGGAACTCCTGTTCCATCTGTACAGGCAGTCGGGAGCTTCAGGAAGAAAGGCAGGGATCCCCTGACCATAAAACCAAGGAAACAACCCCGGATGCTACGCCTTGGTCCAGCAGGCAATTCTCCTAACCAATGCTATATTTTGACAAGCCTTTTCTCCAAGGAGTTCAATGGTTAATCAGCAGATTGGGATCAATTAAGAGAACCAGTGAGAGAGATGGACTTGGGAGGCCTGGGCTCAAATCCCCACTCTGCCACAAAGCATACTGGGCTGGCAAACCTTGGGTCAGTCTCTCTTCTCAATATAACCATCCTCACAAGATTATGAGGATAAAATGGGGGAAGGAGAGGACCATTCCCTGAGCTTCTTGGGAATAATGGAAGAGACTGAAGAGATAGGGCAGGGTGTTTAAAGGTACAAGTGTGCCCCCCACCCAAAATTTTGTATGTGCATCTGAGCTGAGAACAAAAGATGGAATATTTAAGACAGACATTCCATACAAGGAGGAACTATAGTTTCACTTGTGTTTGTCTAAGAACGTAAGATTTTCTACCATTTTGGCAACAGCTTAAAAAGACGTTTTCACAAAATTTGGTAATATGCAAACATATTAAGTGGTTGTGATGACAACCCTCATCTACGGCTCCGAATCGTGGGTTTTATACCGTCATCACCTGCGACTCCTTGAGCGCTTTCATCAGCGCTGCCTTCGCACCATCCTCAGCATCCACTGGAGTGACTTTGTGACCAACACTGAAGTCCTCAAGCGGGCAGAGGTTACAAGCATCGAAGCACTGCTGTTGAAGACACAGCTGCGCTGGGCGGGGCATATTTCCAGGATGGAAAACCACTGCCTTCCCAAGATTGCCCTGTATGGCGAACTTTCCACCGGCCATCGAAATAGAGGGGCACCAAAGAAGAGGTACAAGGACTCCTTGAAGAAATCCCTTGGCACCTGTCGCATCAACCATCACCAGTGGTCTGACCTAGCCTCAGATCGCAAAGCATGGAGGCACACCATCCACCAGGCTGTCTCTTCCTTTGAGAACGCGCGCATAGCTGGTCTTGAGGACAAAAGGAGATCGAGGAAGAATCGCACTGCTACAGCACCAACCCCAAATCAGACTTTTCCCTGCAGCCACTGTGGCCGGACCTGCCTGTCCCGCACTGGTCTTGTCAGCCACCAGCGAGCCTGCAGCAGACGTGGACTACTGCACCCTTCTTAAATCTTCGTTCGCGAAGTCAAGCCGAGAGAGAGAGAAAATATAAAAATGCTATAGTCAACTGATGAATCGATTAAGAGACCAATGGCTAATCGAGTGAAATTTTGTCATCAGTCGACAGAATTTTGTCCTTCCTGATAGCAACCACTGAGTGGAGAAAAGTGTATCATGAGAAGAAGTATGGGAGGCAACTGACTGCGTACTGCTTGGCCAGTACAGAATTGTTCCCCGTCTTCCCTCCCTTTGGAACTTTGTATTGCAAAGAACTACTTCAGCAACTTGATTCAGCTAGGCACCGCTGAAGATCGGATCGATGGCCATCAGGTTCTTCCCGGGCCACATTTTTGTGGCTTGCCTGGAGTGGACTAGCTCCCCTCACAGTTAAAAACAAATAAATATATTTTTTTAAATCATCTGTCTGCTTTTAGTTACTTCTTTTAAAAAAGCACTTCAACGGCCCTTATACTGAGCTTGTTCTACATTTTCAACTAATAACGCATTGAATGAATTACTATCCTTGTCACTTTAGGGAGGGGACACATGTGCTCTGCGTCCACAAAGCCAGAGGTTCAAGCCCTGGCCATGTCCAGTTGTCATTTTCTTTATAAAGACTGCACAGTGGTTAGAGTGCTATACTAGGATCTGGGAGAACCAGGTCTGAATCCCAGTCTGCTGTGAAAGACGACCGAGTGACTTTGGGCCAGTCATCCTCTAAGCCTATACTACCTCACAGGATTGTTGTTGTGAGGATAAAATGGAGCAGAAGCTGCTTTTGGTCCTCATTGGCGAGAAAAGCAGGGGCACAAAGACAAATATTTCTGGAGAGCCAGTATGGTGCCACAGGTATTGTGCTGCCTTGGATCTAGGAGACCCAGATTCAGCTCCCACTCTGCCAGAGAAGTCACTTCGTGAATTCAGACACTCTCTCTCAGCCTAATCTATCTTGCAAGATTGTTGTGAGCATAAAACAGAGAAGAAAAGAACAAAGCACGCCACTGAGCTTTTGGGAGACAGGAAGCTTATACAACAAACAAACATGTTTGGAAAAGGAGCACCAAACTTACCAAGAAAGATGCTTGGATTGCCCTTATCTCAAATTTCCCAGGACGCTCTCCTCTTCTGAAGTGAAAAGACCTTAGCCTGAGACCCCGGCTAAATAAACCAAGAGTCTGACTCGGCAATGAAACCATCATCACAGAAGTTGTTATTTCACAAATTCACAGTGGCAATCAAGCAAGTAAGGCGTGGCTACAAAGAGCTAGTTAATCAAGAGCATCCCACTTGGAAAAGAATGAGAGAGGCCATATCCAGGATCACTTCCCTCAGAAGATCTGAAGAAGCTGGACCGAACCTTCACACAAAAGCCTCTGGGGAGACATCTTCCTTTCCACCTTCCAAGTAGCCTTGCTTCTGTCCACAGATGAGCATCAGTCAGCGTTTTGCAGAGAAATATCCTGAACAAAAATGGGTTCTTCTGCAGTCTGGCTCAGCTTGCCCACACAAGGCAGCTAAGTGGAGAACTTTGAAGCGTTCCTACAGTTTTCACATCCCAGCTCTCGTTATTTACAGGGATTTGAGAGCCCATGAATCTGGCCGGAGGAGCAGTGAGTTTTCACCAGGATTCTCCTTGACAACCATAAAAACAACAGAAGTTCCCTGAAATACCCAATGCAGAGGAATTATTGTCCAAACAGCATTTCTTACATGTGGTTTCAAAAGAGTCCACAGTAACACAATGCTTGCATGAAGCATTATGCAATGCTGGGGCGGCAGGGTGGGGGGAGGCGGAAAGAAGCTTATTGTGACATTGGCGAAGTTACAGGTTTTACTTAACATAAGAAAGGGAACTTCCGTCCAGGTTTAGAAGGCCTGTTGCATTCAGAGGAGAGCTGTTTTCCCACTTATGCTCATAATCCAGAGGTCTGTGCGGTATAAAATACACAAAGGTAGACAAAGGTGCTGCCCTCTCATGGTCACAAAAGATATTGCAGCTAGGTTACACAAGGGAAGAGTTCACGCATGCATCGGCTCCAGCACACGGGCCAGACACACTGCAGTTAAGCACAGTGTAAAGGCAAAGATGTACAAAAACGCAAAGGCCAGCTTCTGCTCCCCAAATCCCACAAAGACAGCCAGATGGGGGCTGGAAGGTTGATGCAAAAACGGGAGGCAATGAATGGGGGCTGCTCCATTTCATGCTTCCTGCCTCACGTGCAAAGCGGGCAGCATGAGATCTGCAGGCCGCTCTTGGGCTCACGCATCTCTCTGTGGGGAAGAGATAGAAGCACCCTAAGGCAAAGCTGGCGATGCAGATTCAGACCGGGGGGGGTGTTTATACTATTTGAACAGGAGTTCGATTTCCAAGCCTGTCCGATTCAAAAACCGCAGTTCTAGCAGCTAGACGCTTCTGGCAACAGCACTGAGCCAGCCCTCACCGGTGGTACTAAAACTAGACCTGTTTTCCCACCTGCTTCTAGGAGACACAGCTGTAAAGACTCAGGGCAAGCCGCGCTCGGCAACACAAAGAGCTGCAGATGAGCCACTGACAGGACTTAATCAGAACAAAGGTTCTTCCGACCCCAGTAACTCTGTTTCTAATGCCCCGAGGTTTACTGATATGTCAAACTCTTCTAGAGCAGCGGTCCTTGGTTTATGGGCCGGGACTCTCAGGAGTAGGCTTGCCAATCCCTTGGTCCCAGCAGGGGATCCCCTGGTTTTGCAGACTCCTTCCCGCCCCCAGTCAGCTGGCCGGTTGGGGGAAGTCCCGTCTCCACAGCCCCGGCCTGCCTTTCCAACTTTAGAACTAGAGGAACCTTGAAAAGGCTTGCTTCCTGGATGGCGTGTCTGTGCCTTTAAATCTAGGATCCAGCCAGGCTGAGTGAGGGGGTGTGTGTGTGAACCAGCAGAACAAGCTGTGAAGCTGTAGCAGTTCAGGCCCTCCGTTTGTTTCACAATCCTTTTAGAAGTTGTTTGCATAGCAAAGGAGAAACTAGAACCTTTGCTTTCCATGTGTTAGTCTGATAGAACTTGGCAGGGGTCGTTTTGTAGAAAAATAGGTGGTGGAGCTCATCCAGGGATTGTTATGCAGCTGCAACTACTATTCAAAGGACAAGGAGTAGAGTTGCCAAGTCCAATTCAAGGAATATCTGGGGACTTTGGGGGCGGAGCCAGGAGACTTTGGGGGTGGAGCCAGGAGACTTTGGGGGTGGAGCCAGGAGACTTTGGGGGTGGAGCCAGGAACAAGGGTGTGACAAGCATAACTGAACTCCAAGGGAGTTCTGGCTATCACATTTAAAGAGACAGCACACCTTTTTAAATGCCTTCCTCTTAGGAAATAATGAAGGATAGGGGCACCTTCTTTTGGGGCTCATAAAATTGGACCCTCTGGTCCAATCGTTTTGAAACTTGGGGGGTATTTTGGGGAGAGGCACTAGATGCTATACGGAAAATTTGGTGCCGCTACCTCAAAAAACAGCCCCCCCCCAGAGCCCCTGATACCGACGGATCAATTCCCCATTATTCCCCGTGGCAGGGGTGGCCCATGGTAGCTCTCCAGATGTTTTTTTGCCTACAACTCTCCTCAGCCCCAGACATTGGCCATGCTGGCTGGGGCTGAGGGGAGTTGTAGGCAAAAAACGTCTGAAGAGCTACTGTTGGCCACCCCTGCCCTATGGGAATTGCTCTATGTAGGGAATAATACAGTGCCCAGTAGACATTCCCTGCCCCCCCCCCCGCTTTCTAAAGCGGGGGGAGGGCCTCCAAACCAGGGAATCCCATGCCCCCTCCCTCTCTCACACACAAACACTTACTGGGTCTGGTTCCTGCAGAACTTTACTTGCTCTGAAAATGAAAGCAAAACAAAGGGAGGGTCTGTTCTCTGACGAACCTGCTACTGACCCTTTCCCATGAAGCACTTCCTGCTCAGCTTTAAAGGCACACATTTTAAAAATGGACTTGTTTGCAGGTTTCTAAACCTGCTGGAGCTCTAGAGGTACATGGTGACTGGGGGGGGGGGGCTTCCCCCGCCGGCCAGCTGGCTGAGGGTGGGGGGAAGCCTGTAAAAACAGGGGATCCCCTGCTGGGACCTGGGGATTGGGAAGCCTAACAAGGATGTGGAACTCTCAGAAAGGTTCAGGAGCTCCCACTGAATCTGAGGCCTGGAACTTGAAACTTCATCAACTCATGAGTAAATTGCCCCAGCGAGACCACACAAGTGTGGGATTGCAGACTATTTATTTTGTGCGTGTGTGAATGAGTGAGTGAGAAAGTGAGAGAGAGAAAGAGAGAGAGAGTACAGGGACATGGGCTGCTTGGGTATGAGAGTCTGGAATAAGCAGGGTAGTAGAGGAAGGGCAAGTCAATGAACGTTGTTTCGGCCATTGTGTGACACAGAGTGTTAGACTGGATGGGCCATTGGCCTGATCCAACAGGGCTTCTCTTATGTTCTTATGTGACACAGAGTGTTGGACTGGAGGGGCCATTGGCCTGATCCAACATGGCTTCTCTCATGTTCTTATGTGACACAGAGTGTTGGACTGGAGGGGCCATTGGCCTGATCCAACAGGGCTTCTCTTATGTTCTTATGTGACACAGAGTGTTGGACTGGAGGGGCCATTGGCCTGATCCAACATGGCTTCTCTTATGTTCTTATGTGACACAGAGTGTTGGACTGGAGGGGCCATTGGACTGATCCAACATGGCTTCTCTTATGTTCTTATGTGACACAGAGGGCTGGACTGGATGGGCCATTGGCCTGATCCAACATGGCTTCTCTTATATTTTATGTGACACAGAGTGTTGGACTGGATGGGCCACTGGCCTGATCCAACAGGGCTTCTCTTATGTTCTTATGTGACATAGAGTGTTGGACTGGAGGGGCCATTGGCCTGATCCAACATGGCTTCTCTTATGTTCTTATGTGACACAGAGTGTTGGACTGGAGGGGCCATTGGCCTGATCCAACATGGCTTCTCTTATGTTCTTATGTGACACAGAGTGTTGGACTGCAGAGGCCATTGGACTGATCCAACATGGCTTCTCTTATGTTCTTATGTGACACAGAGGGCTGGACTGGATGGGCCATTGGCCTGATCCAACATGGCTTCTCTTATATTCTTATGTGACACAGAGGGCTGGACTGGATGGGCCATTGGCCTGATCCAACATGGCTTCTCTTATGTTCTTATGTGATGCAGAGTGTTGGACTGGATGGGCCATTGGCCTGATCCAACATGGCTTCTTTTATGTTCTTCTGCTGTATTTTATGTGGCTTCACCCCCAAAGTCCCCAGATATTTTCTGAGTTAGACTTGGCAACCCTAGTCAGGAGAGTTGCAAGTTCCAAAAGAATTTCAGCTTCTGTCGCCTTCTGGAAGGACCTGCTGCATAGTGAGAAAAGGTGCCATGCCTCCTCTCCCCTCCTTCACACACGCACTGAGCAGCAGGAACAAGTGGTGAGGTCACTCACTGGTAGAGAGGATGGATTCCTTCATGGCAGTGATCCATATTCCTGAGTCCTAGGATTGCCAATCTCCAGACGGGGCCTGGAGATCTCTCAGAATTACAACTGTTCTCGAGTCTACAGACAGCAGTACCCTTGAAGAAAAGTAATGGTGGGTGAAAGAGAAAGTTAAGGCCTCCAAGCACTATAGCAAACTGAAGCCAAATCTAGGGACAAATGGCCACACATCTATGTGCCACCTGTTCTACCTTCTCCTGCATCTTATCCCAATAGACCATACAAGCTGATCTCCAGTGTTGGAGGGGACCTTTCTCCTAGACTCCCTTCTACAGAAGGTCTCTCCACCACCAAGTAGGAGTAGAGAGACACGGATGCTGCCTACAGTGCATTGGAGCAATGCATCCACACACCCAGCACCCAAGCAAAGATGGTACTGATCCTTCAATAGTTTCTACAGAAGAAGAAGAAGATATTGGATTTATATCCCGCCCTCCACTCCGAAGAGTCTCAGAGCGGCTCACAATCTCCTTTCCCTTCCTCCCCCACAACAGACACCCTGTGAGGTGGGTGGGGCTGGAGAGGGCTCTCACAGCAGCTGCCCTTTCAAGGACAACCTCTGCCAGAGCTATGGCTGACCCAAGGCCATTCCAGCAGGTGCAAGTGGAGGAGTGGGGAATCAAACCCGGTTCTCCCAGATAAGAGTCTGCACACTTAACCACTACACCAAACTGGCTCTACAGCAGGGAGGGGGAGGAAACCAAGTCGTTACAGACAGCACAAGGGGGAAAGGGAGGGGCAGAACCCCACACAGCGACAGTGTCTTGCTTTTCTGTTGTTGTTGTTTTGAATTTTTCATGCTAAAAAAA
The DNA here is from genome assembly GCF_032191835.1 of Heteronotia binoei. NCBI lineage: Eukaryota > Metazoa > Chordata > Lepidosauria > Squamata > Gekkonidae > Heteronotia > Heteronotia binoei. Next base: position 6,969,527 of record NC_083239.1, on the reverse strand, counting down.
AAAATGGGAGGCGGAAAAACAAAGCCATAGATCTTACTCCTCCTCCCAAGTCGAAAAACAACACCTCATCCTCAGCTTTTTCAATGTGGCAGATGAGCCCCGCATCCCCCCCCCCTCCCCTAGAGGTGGCTGTTCGGCTGAGTTAAGCGTATCTCATACTTTAATTACTCTTAATAAGTCAGCCCCCTAAATCATCTTCATAGCTTCTCTCTGCTTCCGCTCCGGAGGTCTTGAGATACCTGCCGTGTCTAATGGGTAGGCTGCGCTGCTCATGGAAAAAGAACTCATCTGAGCCCCCCACCTCACCTATTTGATCTCTGCAGAGCAGCTTCTAAGGCATGTGACCTAATCAATCACTCGCTCAGGTGGCCTTTTGTTCACTCCCCCCCATCCGGAGAGCTGGGTGGTACTGATTCCCTCCACCCCGCCCCCCCAGCCTCTTCTGGCAATCTGCCCTAATTCATCTCCCTCTCCCCCCAAAAAGTTAATGGGGTGACCAGATGTGAAGTAGCAGGAATGAAGCTAAGAGATGACAACCATGCCCAGTGGGCAGAGCTGAAGGAGGCATGGCTGGCAGGAGGCTTGTCTTCTTGTAGCTATTTGCATTAATAGAAGGCATATGTCCCTCTCTCCCAAAAGAGGTTTCCCACAGAGAAGCAGAGAAAAAGATACGGTGCTGACTGCAAAAGAGTCTGGAATAAGCAGGGTAGTAGAGGAAGGGCAAGCCAAGGCAATGTCATGCTTGGATCTTTCCTTGGAAGCTTTTGTCCATAGTGCCCCACAGCACTTCTAAAATTCACACTGCCTGAAGAGCAGTTTAAAATGATGCACTCTCTCGAATAAATTCGGTGCGCCCAGATTTTTAATTGTCTCCCCACCACCCCCCTCCTGTCCCTCCCACTATCGCTTATTAATTTGGGCCTCTTCAAAAGGAGGAACAAAAGAACCAATCCCAAACTTTCTCAACTCTTCACTCACTAAATTTTGTTAAGAATGGGAAAGCATGAATGACCGCTGTGTTCTGAAGAGACAAAATGCAACCAAATAAGCAAGAAGCATTCCTTCAACCTACCAGGGGCCCAAAGCAGAGAGGTGGTGGGTAAGAGCATTCAGCAATGAAGAGCATAAAAGAAAGGCATCATAACATCCGATGACTTTTGGCTACGGCTCGTAGTTCAGTCAACATCTGGACTCTACGTAACTCTAGCATCATTTTTTAAAAACCATAGACATCACACTTATCCTGACAGCTCAGAAGACACATGACGATGTTAAAAATCTCATGTGCCACCTTGATTTTATTGAAGAAGAAGATATTGGATTTATATCCCACCCTCCACTCTGAATCTCAGAGCGGCTCACAATCTCCTTTACCTTCCTTCCCCCACAACAAGCACCCTGTGAGGTGGGCGAGGCTGAGAGGACTCTCTCAGAAGCTGCCCTTGCAAGGACAACCTCTGCCAGAGCTATGGCTGACCCAAGGCCATTCCAGCAGCTACAAGTGGAAGAGTGGGGAATCAAACCCGGTTCTCCCAGATAAGAGTCCGCACACTTCACCACTACACCAAACTGGCTCTCTTTAGAACATTCAGCTAACAATAATGCTATTCTGTGCATTAATAATATTTCCAGGGCAAGCCTATGCCAAGTTATTCCAGCCAAAACCCATAATCAGGCTGGAATAAGTCCCACATGGAATAATACTGTTTGCTCTAGTACATCGCAGGGAGGAGAGAGGGCTGATCTACAAGCAGAAAAATATAAAAAAAAGTCATATTCTATGTTTTGACATTTGTAAAGTGACTAGACACATGCTGCAGAGCAGCAATTCCAAACTAGGTCTCTCATATCTTAGTTCAGCACTCTAACCACTACTCCATGCTGGTTCTCATAGCACTCAACTACTAGAGGCTACCAACATCTCTGCCACTGTGCCATCCGTAGTCCTTCTCAACTGTCAGGGACCAGGGTTTGCAAGGGCTGCCTGCCTGAGATTTAGTCTCTCAAGTGCCCACACACATCAAAACATACACACCATCGCATCCTTATTAAAATGGAAGAACTCAACAGAGGCTTTCTCCAACCCATTCACCCCAGGGCTCTACCAGCAAACAGAGTAAGATCCACCATGAAGCGTCCACATATGAACATATGAAGCTGCCTCCTACTGAATCAGACCCTCGGTCCATCAAAGTCAGTATTGTCTTCTCAGACTGGCAGCGGCTCTCCAGGGTCTCAAGCTGAGGGTTTTCACGCCTATTTGCCTGGACCCTTTTTAGTTGGAGATGCCAGGGATTGAACCTGGGACCTTCTGCTTCCCAAGCAGATGCTCTACCACTGAGCCACCGTCCCCTCCACACACCAGCCCCCAAGTTTCCTCATCTCAGCATTTTAGTCTGGAGGAAGCCACAGTCTGAACCGTAAGTCTCCTCCTTGGTATTCTGGAAACCCGAGAAAGTGTAAGGCTTTAATGAATATCTGAAGATTAATGATCTTCAGAAAGCTCTAGCTATTCCTAGAAAGAATTCTGACAGATTGACGGGAAGCAAGGTACCTATTTTGATCATTACATGGGAGACTATTTATGACGACTCAAAGAAGGGAAATTCATAATGAACCATATTTTCATGATTTCTGTAGTTTGATTTTTTTTTTCCATCTCAGAAAAGGACAAAAAGGAACAAGCTGTTCCCTCCCATACCAGTTTCCAGGTCCTTTGCCTCTCCAACGCTCTTTTTCCCATTAAAAGAAGAAAGGTAATAAAAGAAAAGCTCATCTAATACCCCACCCCTTGCCAAAATCCCACCCTCAAAGCTACAATAAGCATGCGGCAGCCCAAGAGGAATGCTTGAAATGGGCCCATGCCTCAAATTCAAGATGGGATGACAGATCTCTCCCAGGTACAGCGAACTGGTTACAGAGTACGACGGCCCCTCCCCAAAGAGACACATAACACTGGTACAGATTTCCTTTTTTAACTTTTAACCCCCAGGACAGTGGATCTCTATCCCTGTTAACAGAACCGACCCAATCAAGAGGAACCATCTTTGACACTTCACAGCAGCCACTCAAAATCCTATTATACTTTCCATACTAAGTAACACGAGACACAATCCACCAGGAAGTTCTGCCACGCAATGGGGAGTCTCACGGGTTGTGCAAGAGAATTTTCCTGGTGGATCATGCCCAATGATGCAGCACATTTATTTAGAACAAAATTACGCACAGGGTAGAGCACTTTTAAGTAGAGCAACCTTAGCAATTAACAAAAAAAAAAAGGAAGTTGCTTTATACCCAATCAGAATATTGATACCCATAGCTAAGAATGGTCTGATCTGGCGGTAGCTTTCCAATTCCTGAGGTCTTTCCCACACCTGGGCCTGCAATTCTTTCACTGGGAACATCAGTCAACCCTGCAACCTTCTGCTTGCAATGCGGGTGGTCTACTACTGTGGTCTCTCTTGTCATCAAAACTCTTGTCATCAAAACTTGACCAGCAAAGGCAAGAAGCTCTTCTTTGCATCACATGGTTACTGCGACAACCTGGTTTTCATCAGAAAGCACTTTCTCTCAGTCCTGTCCAACAACATTGGTGGACTATGTTGAAAGTTGCAGAACTGTCCCTCCAGTCATGGATATTGCGTTCCCCTAGTTACTTCCTCAGGTACACTGATGATTAACTTGTTTCTTGACCCTGTTGGAAGCACTGGCTGGTGTTGACCTTTAAGGGCTTTAACAGCCTTTGACTACGGCATCTGAAAGACCACCTTCAGCCATACAAACCTGCCTGTAACTGAGGAGAGGCTTATAGCCCTTCTTCAAGTGCCTGATTTCAGTGTAGTGGGGGGCTGGGGATGACATGGGATGGAGACTGTAGGACACTGACTCCTGGCATTGCATCTACCTGCCCCCGAGTAAGCTGGCCATTGTATAGCCATAGCCTCCTTCCTCCATGCAGTTTGGTGTAGTGGTTAAGTGTGCGGACTCTTATCTGGGAGAACCGGGTTTGATTCCCCACTCCTCCACTTGCACCTGCTAGCATGGCCTTGGGTCAGCCATAGCTCTGGCAGAGGTTGTCCTTGAAAGGGCAGCTGCTGTGAGAGCCCTCTCCAGCCCCACCCACCTCACAGGGTGTCTGTTGTGGGGGAGGAAGGTAAAGGAGATTGTGAGCCGCTCTGAGACTCTTCGGAGTGGAGGGCGGGATATAAATCCAATATCTTCATCTTCCTCACAGGGTGTCTGTCGTGGGGGAGGAAGGGAAAGGAGATTGTGAGCCGCTCTGAGACTCTTCGGAGTAGAGGGCGGAATATAAATCCAAATCCAATATCATGCAACGCAAAGCAGAAATTCAAAGACAGATGGAGAAAATTTATATAGACCATACAGTACATTAAAAACTCCCTACAAACAGAAAACCAGCACAGCAGTCATAAAGGGTTGGCTGATCTCTGAAGGGTACACTTTTTTAAACAAATAGTTTTAAAAATGCTCTCCCCCTCTCTTTTAATCTGAAATGGCGCGGCCCATTCTTTACTGCCTCCTTCTACTCTGCATGCATAGATGAGAACCTTTGTCTCCGCACACGTGCAAAAACATGTTGTGAAAAAGAGAACAGACTTGGGGGGGGGAGGGGGTTCCTTGGGCCTTCTAGGATATGGGTTAACCTTGACACAGTTGCTACAATTGCTAAGAGAAGGTGCTATGCCCCATCCAGGGGGATGACGGCAGTTGCTAAGATACTGGCAACCATGTGAATGGAAATGGATCAGTAAACCTGTGGAGATATAGTGTGACACTCCTGCCACAGCAGCTGTTGATGTGCCGATCTAAATCCCACTCTTTCAATATTTATCGCTCCATGCCTTCAGGCTCCTTCCTGTTAGCAATTTCCCATTTTGCGCCGCCCCTTTCCCGGGGCTCCAGTTGGAAGTATGACAATCTGACAGCCGGAAAAATAACTCCTTCCCCGTTACTGCCTAAGACGTACCGACTGTCTCCCCTCCCGGTTCCCTAAAATTATTATTTGGAAATTCAAACGGGAGTTTACCAAAGGGGAAAAACCAGGAGAACAAACACAGAGGGGGGAAGAGTGTTAAATAATAGACACCCCCCCCCCCCCCAGATGCCTTCCCCTGTTAAACAGGATGGAACTGGTTTCTGCAGGAGATTTAACAGGAAACAGGCTCTAATCCCTTGGTAGGAAAAAGGGTTAAAAGGTCAGTTTTCTTCAGTCCCTCACTTAGGCAGCACAGTAAAATTACACTGCCGGTGGGAGGGGGGGGGAGAGAAAGCATTTTCCAGGCCTTGTTTTCCTCTGCTTCACAACGTGCTCCAGGTTGCAGAGCAGCAAAAACATGAAAGGGATGGGGGAATGCGTGCGTCGAGACCAGAGTTGCCAATCCCCAGGTGGGGGCAGGGGATCCCCCGGTTTGGAGGCCCTCCCCCCGCTTCAGGGTCGTCAGAAAGCGGGGGGAGGGGAGGGAAATGTCTGCTGGGAACTCTGTTATTCCCTAGGGAGATTTATTCCCATAGAAAATAATGGAGAATTGATCCGTGGGTATCTGGGGCTCTCGGGGGGGCTGTTTTTTTAGGTAGAGGCATCAAATTTTCAGTACAGCATCTAGTGCCTCTCCCCAAAATATCCCCCAAGTTTCAAAAAGATTGGACCAGGGGGTCCAATTCTATGAGCCCCAAAACAAGGTGCCCCTATCCTTCATTATTTCCTATGGAAGGAAGGCATTGAAAAGGCGTGCCGTCCCTTTAAATGTGATGGCCAGCACGCCCTTTGGAGTTCAATTATGCTTGTCACAGCCTTGATCTTGGCTCCACCCCTAATGTCCCCTGGCTCCACCCCCAAAGTCCCCAGATATTTCTTAAATTGGACCTGGCAACCCTAGTCGAGACGTGCGTGAGACAGCATGAGCACTCGCTGGCCACAGGGCCCAGCCAAGCAGATGGAACTGGTCTTCCTATATGGCCTGTGCCACGCAGACAGTGAGGGCAAGCAATGCCACCAGACTGGTGCAAGCGGACACGGGGCTGATGGAATAGCTCTGCAAACCATGCACTCATGAAAAATCGGCTGAGGCTCCAGGCTAGTCGGAGCCTGCAACAGAAAGGAAAGCAAGTTTGGATCAGAATCTCTGTACGCAGTTGTGCCAAGACCGGTCTATAAAAACATCCATTTTAAAAAAAAAATCAAGTAACAAAAATAACTTTAGTGGCCTTGGTGTCTGTGCTCCATCAGTCCTGCTATCCAGTCCAATCCTCCTCCCTCTTCTCCAGTTCTCCATGAACTGCTTCGCTCTACTCCAGCTGGGCATTTTGGGTTGCGGAGCACTGTTAAATCAACAGTAAACATCAACTGAGCAACTTTCATAAGCAGATCTGTAGTGCGGGTGACTGTTGTTACATCTGCCGCAATTGCTCTAAAGAGTTCAAGCAATCGCTCTTATTTTTACTGTAACAACAACTGTGAGGTACATAGGGTTGCCAATCCCCAGGTGGGGGCAGGAGATCCCCCGGTTTGGAGGCCCTCCCCCCGCTTCAGGGTCATCAGAAAGCGGGGGGAGGGGAGGGAAATGTCTGCTGGGAACTCTGTTATTCCCTAGGGAGATTTATTCCCATAGAAAATCATGGAGAATTGATCTGCGGGTATCTGGGGATCTGGGGGGGGGGCTGTTTTTTGGAGTAGATGCACCAAATTTTCAGTATAGCAGCTAGTGCCTCTCCACAAAATACCTCCCAAGTTTCAAAAAGATTGGATCAGGGGGTCCAATTCTATGAGCCCCAAAAGAAGGTGCCCCTATCCTTCATTATTTCCTATGGAAGGGAGGCAATGAAAAGGTGATGGCCCTTTAAATGTGATGGCCAGAACTCCCTTTGGAGTTCAATGATGCTTGTCACAGCCTTGATCTTGGCTCCACCCCCAAAGTCTCCTGGCTCCACCCGCAAAGTCCCCAGATATTTCTTAAATTGGACTTGTCAACCCTAGAGGTAGAAGAAGAAGAAGAAGATATTGGATTTCTATCCCGCCCTCCACTCCGAAGAGTCTCAGAGCGGCTCACAATCTCCTTTCCCTTCCTCCCCCACAACAGACACCCTGTGAGGTGGGTGGGGCCGGAACTGTTTAATTTTTTAAAAATTGCCTCCACATGCACACTCTCACACCCAACTATTCTACTATACTTTGTACCATTTTATGGCCATGATTCCCCAAAGAATCTTGGGGGTTGTAGTTTCGTAAATTGCTAAGATGTCTTCATTAAAAATCCTTTGCCACACCTCACAGCATTACAATTCCCAGGGAAGAAGGTGACGCTTAAAACAGTCTGGGCCTGTAGGGTCGACATGTTCAAAGTCATCATTACTGTAATATTCTCCGCTATTTTACATGCATATGTTTTATGAAGTATAAAAAGTACTGGTGTTTCGGTTAGAAAAAAACAAAACAAAAAGCAAGAACAGCCATTATTAACTTCAACACTTCTGTTTCACATCAGTCATTTCTGTAGTGCTATACAAGACGCAGCCATGAAAGAAGAGATCAGATATTAAGCCCAAACAATAGGGATAATGCAGAAAAAAATCTTGCAATAGTAGCTACTGGTCAAGTGATGACTTGAGGGAAATGGGGGAGGGAGAGCTTAAAAAGATTTCTAGGCAGATCTTAAGAGGAAAGGGAAGCAAACTGGTTGCCAGAAAGAACAGGAAATAGTATAATTATCTTTTCCTGCAGCTTAGCCATGCTGGCATCTCACTTTCCTCAAGACATGCAACCAGCATCTTACACATATGTAAATCATTCTTCCTTTGCTGTGGGATTCTCTATGTAAATAAATGTTGGTTGTTCCCTTGTGGGATGTAACATGCAACTTACGTGCTTACTAGTGTTCATACAAGAACCAGAATAGCAGGCGACTTCACTGCCCAATGCAGGTACATGCAGTAGCCATAATACCGATTTGGTGTTTCAGAGCTAGGATGAGTGGGGTATCAAACCATGCAACTGGATACTTAAGATATTATTTCTATCCTTCTCAGGAAGAAGTGCCTTTTAAAACTGAAACTATAGACAGTCTTCTCAAAGAAACAACTGAATGAATTAACTAGGTGGTTGGGGGCATTAGGGCTTATGCCTGATCTGCCACTCTGCTTACAAGTTACGGGACTCCCCCACAAAACCTTCCTTCTTTGTGGGGAGGGGTGGGACCGTTAACCTTCCCAGAACTTTTGACAGCTTCGAGTTGTGGTGCAGAATGGAGAAAAGCCGACCCTGACAAAAACCGCATTCTTCAACAGAGCTGGTCTTCACAGCGACCCTGTTTTTAGTGAATGGTACCTGTAGAAACTATTTGCTTTTAAAATCCTCCCTATATCCTGGAATAAAGATGGAGGAGCTGGGTGGCTGCAGAACATTCAACGCTTCACATCTAGTGGCTCCAGAACTTCATCCACTAAATGCCATCCTTCCTGCATCCCCACCCCACCCCACTGTGCAGGTGGATCGAGCAGAACAGTCGATATGGAGACAGAGGGAAGAAGCAGGCTGGCTACAGCGACATGTGACAGATGTTGAGACGGGCCTGCTCATATCCAGGTTCTCCATCACCAGTTCCTCATCGGCCAAGGCTGGGGTGTGAGTAGGCTTCCCAATCCCCAGGTCCCACCGGGGGATCCCCCGGTTTTACAGGCTTCCCCCCTCCCCCAGCCAGCTGGCCGGCAGGGGAAGCTCCGCCCCCATAGCCATCATGCACCTCCATGAACAATTCCCATAGGGAATGATGGGAAATTGATCCGCGGGTATCAGGGGCTCTGGGGGAGGGGCTGTTTTTTTAGATAGAGGCACCAAATTTTCAGTATAGCATCTAGTGCCTCTCCCCAAAATACCTCCCAAGTTTCAAAAAGATTAGACCAGGGGGTCCAATTCTATGAGCCCCAAAAGAAGGTGCCCCTATCCTTCATTATTTCCTATGAAAGGAAGGCATTTTAAAAGATGTGCAGTCCCTTTAAATGTGATGGCCAGAACTCCCTTGAAGTTCAATTATGCTTCTCACACCCTTGCTTTTGGCTCCGCCTCAATGTCTCCTGGCTCCACCCCCAAAGTCTCCTGGCTCCACCCCCAAAGCCCCCAGATATTTCTTGAATTGGACTTGGCAACCCTAGGTGTGAGAGGCCTTCCTTGGATTACACCCCCCCCCCCCACACACACACACTTATCAAACCAACAGGCAACCCCCCCTTTTTTCCCAAACAAGAGAATCCAGTGGGAGTACAGCACTCTTATCTTAACCTTCAGACCAACAAGCTAATGTTATCATTGTTTGAGGGACACGTTAGAAAAGTTACACAAGGTAGGCCAGTATTACCCCAATATTACCCAAGTCCAATTGTCAGGCCACTCAACAAGTTGACGGGAAAGGCTTGGTTTGAACCATAATGTTTTCTGCATGTTTTCTTAACCAATATGCAATGTCCAGAACATATTTGGATACTTCTAAACATAACTCTAACACATTTTTTTATCCCATTTTATACCAGGGAGTTCAGGGAAGCTACATGCTTCTTCCTTCCCCCATTTTACCCTCAGAACAACCTTATTAAGTGGGTGAGACTGAAAGAGAGTGCGACTGGCCCAGTTCACCAAAGAAGCTTCATGGCAGAGGGCGGAACTTGAATTTAGATCCTAATTCGACCTTCACTAGAATGGAGGTTTATTTAAGGAATGAGCTTTTTGTGCGCAGACACGCTTCCTCCGAAATGGAAGTGAACACAGTTCCCATTCCATGCGGCTAATGCTGCGCCTTCCACGAAAACAGATCCAGGTGGGTAGCCGTGATGGTCTGAAGCAGCAAAACAAAGTTAGAATCCAGTGGCACCTTTAAGATCGACAAAACTTTATTCAATCATCAGCTTTCGTGTGCAGGCACACTTCCTCAGACACACAGCGTAGCTGAAGAAGCGTGCATGCACACTGAAGCTCTTACCACGAATAAAACTTCATTAGTCTTAAAGGTGCCACTGAATTCTAGCTTTGTTCTGCTACTTCAGAACAGCACAGCTGCCCACCTGGATTTAAAATGGAGATGCAATCAACCCCGGAAGTTTGGACTGCCCTTTTTTTTTTTTGCAGAAGAATCGACATCTGATCCCTCCTTCAGCAGCTGCAGTAGGACAGCAGAACACAGTTGACTAGATGTTTTTGTTCCTTACTAAGGAACAGAAAGCACAAAAGCATTAGGGAACTACTGCATCGTGGGGATACAGCAGGGAATGGAGCCGTGGAACAGAGAGTGGCAGGATGCGACTCAATGGCAGACCCCTTGCATTGCGCACAGAAGGCCCCAGATTCAATTCCTGACATCTCCGGTGAAAAAAAAATCTTGCACAGCAGTGCTAAGCCAGACCTCAGAGACCCATCGCAAGTTCGATCATGTAGTTCCCTGCAGTGATTCAGTAAAAGGCTCACAAAGTCACAAAGGCAGGAACCAGAAGACGCAAGAACTTGGGGAGGGACGGTGGCTCAGTGGTAGAGCATCTGCTTGGGAAGCAGAAGGTCCCAGGTTCAATCCCCGGCATCTCCAAAAAAGAAGAAGAAGATATTGGATTTATATCCCACCCTCCACTCCGAAGAGTCTCAGAGCGGCTCACAATCTCCTTTACCTTCCTCCCCCACAACAGACACCCTGTGAGGTAGATGAAGATATTGGATTTATATTCCGCCCTCCACTCCAAAGAGTCTCAGAGCGGCTCACAAGCTCCTTTCCCTTCCTCCCCCCCAACAGACATCCTGTGAGGTGGGTGGGGCTGGAGAGGGCTCTCCCAGCAGCTGCCCTTTCAAGGACAACCTCTGCCAGAGCTATGGCAGACCCAAGGCCATTCCAGCAGGTGCAAGTGGAGGAGTGGGGAATCAAACGCGGCTCTCCAGTTTGGGTGCAGGCAAATAGGTGTGAAAAACCTCAGCTTGAGACCCTGGAAAGCCGCTGCCAGTCTGAGAAGACAAGACTGACTTTGATGGACTGAGGTTCTGATTCAGTAGAAGGCAGCCTCATATGTTCAAGAACCAAATTTTTTAGTAACACCACAAGATGCTTTTGCTCTGAACCAGTGACAAACGCTGCCCTCTTCCCGCCTAAAAAGTCAGGAGAACTCAGATTTACATTGGCCCTCTCAAACTGTGCTAAGCCCTAGCAGCAAGCAGCCCCAATGCCAGTAGAAGGAGAGGGCATTTGTCAGAGAGGGTGTGGGTGACTCGGCCCAAAATTAAGCCTGGAACTCACCGGCAGTGTGATTCTCCCTTTTATATTGCCTGCAATACCCTTTGTCGTTTGCAAAAGGGCCTTTCCCCCCTCTGTAAATTCTACTCCACCACCACCACCAATTTGCTTTGTTATCCTCCTCTTCCTTTGCCCCTCCTCCAGAGCAGCAATTAAAAAGAGAGGGAAATGAAGCGCTTTGCTCTCCTGCCACAGGTTCGCCAGTGCTGAGATCAAAGGACCATCTCGCAGGACTGCAAGCAAGGGGCAGGAGAAGGTTCCCATCCCACAAAGATCCAGGCACCAAATTCCTTCTCACAGCCAAAGCAGGGGAGGAGATTGGGTCACTGGGGCCACTGTCCCTTCATGCTAGGGAGCAAAAGGAGACAATGCTTCTACCCAATCTAAGTGGATCTTGCCAGTGTCGGCTTCCTTCATCCTGTTCTTTTAACTATTCACCTGCAGCACCTTCTGGTTGTTCCAAATTTCACACACTGATTACCAACCCCCCCTCCCCCCTCCCGTTTGCTCTAGCCATGAACACAAAATACCGTATTTTTTGCACCATAAGGCGCTCCGGACGATAGGACGCACCTTCCTCCTGGGGGGCGATCCGCTGCCTCCGCCTCCGGCGCTTTCCCCGCGCCTGCCTGCCTGGCTCCAGCTTCTTCCAGCAAGCGCTGGGATCGCTCCACACTGCCCCCACCGCAAACCCAGCACTTTGCAAGCGCCGGCTGTGGAGAGGGCAGCGTGCTTCCTCCGTGCCTGCCTGCCTGGCTCCAGCTCTGACGCTTACAGCAAGCGCCAGGATCGCTCCCTCTGCCCTCCGATCCCGGCGCTTGCTGTAAGCATCAGAGCTGAAGCCAGGCAGACAGGAACGGAGGAAGCATGCCGCCCCCTCCACAGCCGGCGCTCGCGAAGCGCTGGGTTTGCGGAGGGGGCGGGTGCTTCCTCCATGCCTGTCTGCCTGGCTTCAGCTCTGATGCTTACAGCAAGCACCAGGATCGGAGGGCAGATGGAGTGATCCTGGCGCTTGCTGTAAGCGTCAGAGCTGGAGCCAGGCAGGCAGGCGCGGGGGAAGCGCGGGATCAGAGGCGGAGGCAGCGGATCCCCCCCCCCCGGGAGGTAGGTACCTTCGCTCCATAAGACGCACACACTTTCCCCCCCACTTTTTTTTGGGGGGGGGGGAAGTGCGTCTTATGGTGCGAAAAATACGGTAAATTCAGGCTACCCCAGACTCACACAGTATGGTGATTTCCTCTTTCCCTCTCCTTAAACGCACACATGTCTGATGTGCACCCGCAGACCATTCATAGCTCCATCCAGAGTTGGCCACTTCCATTCACACGACAAACATGGCAGCCTGCACTAGGGTTTGGTTTCTGCCTTTCTGAGCCAGCAGGCAGCTGCAAGAGCTGTAAAAAGAAGCTGCCATTTCGATCTGCCCTTTGAACTGTCACGCTGGGGGTACTTGTGACGTCAGAAGTAGTCATTGCACAAATTTCATGTTTTAAATAATGCATATCCTGCCTTTTAAGAATAGCTTCCAGGGTAGGGTTGCCAATCCCCAGGCGGGGGCAGGGGATCCCCCGGTTTGGAGGCCCTCCCCCCGCTTCAGGGTCGTCAGAAAGTGGGGGAAGGGGAGGGAAATGTCTGCTGGGAACTCTGTTATTCCCTATGGAGATTTATTCCCATAGAAAATCATGGAGAATTAATCCGCGGGTATCTGGGGCTCTGGGGGGGCTATTTTGAGGTAGAGGCACCAAATTTTCAGTACAGCATCTAGTGCCTCTCCCCAGAATATCCCCCAAGTTTCAAAACGATTGGACCAGGGGGTCCAATTCTATGAATCCCAAAAGAAGGTGCCCCTATCCTTCATTATTTCCTATGGAAGGAAGGCATTGAAAAGGTGTGCCGTCCTTTTAAATGTGATGGCCAGAACGCTCTTTGGAGTTCAATTATGCTTGTCACACCTTTGTTCCTGGCTCCACCCCCAATGTCTCCTGGCTCCACCCCCAATGTCCCCAGCTATTTCTTAAATTTGACTTGGCAACCCTATTCCAGGGTGACTTACACCTGCTATCCAAATGTAAACAAATAAAATCCAAAGTCAAAATAACACAAAAGTCAACTCTATCTCTTTAAAAAGGCAGCCGGAGGGGAATAGTATATTTTCCCTGCCAACATAATTCAAAATTCTATGTGGTGTGTAGGCCGTGGTTAAAGTGTGAGACCCAGGTTCAAATTCCCTTTCTATCACAGAAGCTTACTAGGTGGCTTTGGGCCAGTCACACACACCCTGTCTAACCTACCTCACAGGGCTGTTGTGAGAATAAAACCTGGGACAGGAGAACAGTGTAAGCTGCATTAGGTCCCCACTAGGAGGAAAGGCAGGGCATAATTCAAGTACATCAAATTCTGGATGAGAAAAAATTGAACTCTGCAAATCAAGCAGGTGGTTGCATAAATTGTTCTGCTCCTGTTGAGAAGGTGCTCCAAAGGACACTGATGCTCCGGCTTTGGATCCTAGGCAGCGACTTCTGTGGATGTCTGAGGTGGCCAGGTGACGCCCATGCACTCTGAATGTTTCATCAAGAAGCCTTACAGTGCCACAAAGGGGTAAGATGAGTGTACAACACACAGCTATTAACATAAGAGTGTATTTAAAAGTTTCTGCGCTGTTTCACTTGGTTGCGTTATCTTTCATGTGCTGTTTTGACTGCATTGTTGGTTTAGTTTATTTTATTTTAGTTTATTTGCAATTTATATCCCGCCCTTCCCACCAGGTGGCTCAGGGTGGCTTACGGCATATAAAATCTAACATAAAAATTTAAAAATTTTACACAGTTTACACAGTTAAAACATTAAAAAACATACAGCAGTCTTATAAAACTACACTCAGTTTCAGGTGCCGGTTAGTTGTAAGCCAGCCGGAAGAGGACTGTCTTACAGGCCCTGCGGAATTGGGCAAGATCCCGCAGGGCCCTCACCTCTTCCGGCAGCTGGTTCCACTAGGAAGGGGCCATTACGGAGAAGGCCCTATCCCTAGTAGATTTCAAGCGGGCTTCCTTTGGCCCGGGGACGACGAGGAGGTTTTGAGTTCCCGATCTCAGTACTCTCTGGGGCACAAATATATAACAGTTTTCCTGGGAGTAAGCCCCACTGAACAGCATGAGACTTACTTCTGTGTAGACCTGCTTAGATCAAATTCCTACGTGACCAAAACAGCTTCAGCTTTGGACTCTACTTTAAGCACTACATGTGTTTCTTTCCAAAGAGAGAACTGGGGGGGGGCATCTAGATTTCAAATGTCCCTCCTCTTCCCCACTGCACAAAGCTGGGTGACCCTGAGCCACTCATTCTCTTAGCCCGCTTTCCCTCACAGGGCTGTTGTGAAGATAAAATGAAAAGGAGGCAAACAACAGAAATTACCCCAAGGTACTCAAAGGAGGACACAATGTGTGAGATAACAAACATAACAAAAACTTAACAATCCAGATTCTGTATGAGGAAGAAGAGTCCTGAGTATCAAGGTACTCATCTTGCTGGAGAATGGCTGGGCGGATGGGGTCCCAGGTATGCTCTCATGTTACAAATTCCTAGCATGGGTGAATCCATGAAAGAAGGGAGTTTCTGGAAGGGGAGGCTGACAAGGATGAAGCCTGCAAGAGGGGATCATTCCCCCAGCGCCTCTTTGAAACACAGCCATCAAAAGCTCACACAAAATCAGAACGTTGCTGACTTGTCTGCTGACGGCAGTGGCAAGGTAACGCAAAAGGGCACAGGACACCCTACAAAAGGGTGCACATGATGCGGAGGCAACAATGAAGCACCCAGGCGAACAGAACAAATCCAGGAAGTATATTTTGAAAAGGGGGGAGGCTAAGAAGTGGATGGATCTCTGCTCCCTTTTTGGGATGAAACAAAACCCAGAAAGATTTGGCTGAGCCTGTTTGCCTGATAGGCATAAAGCCACATGATAAGCCTGAGTGATTGAACACAGGGTCACATTCTGCGAAAGAACCACCTTAAGGGCTGGGCAGGAAATGAACGAGAGAGGCCTGGGCATGGTTGAAATCCAGGCAAGAGGTGAAAATGAGAGGGGGGAGGAGAGGGAAAGAGATTCACAGCTTGCAACTGAAACAAGGTGAAAAAGCCAAAAAAACAGCACAGTGCTCTCACACAAGAAACTCTTTAATTCCTGCTCCATGACTTCTTCCACAAAACGCATCTTTTTACTCTTCCAGAAGGTACCTGCGCTGTTTTCTTTACTGATAATTTAAAGTTTGCTCTCCTTCCCCCCTCCTTCTCAGCAACCTCCCTTCTTGCTTGCTCCTGCACACTCTCTCTCTCTTTCTGGCATTTGGTGTGTTCTCAGCTGCAGGAAATTCCTAATGCGCTCCATCATGCAAGTCGGCTTGCAAGTAACTCTCCGCCAAGTCTCCCCTAAAGGACGGACATGTGTTGGGCATTGGAGCACACCCGATGTCAAGATTGCTTTCTCCTCCTCACTTCCTGACACAGATCTGGTTTCTTTATCTCCCTTTCTTCCTATAAAGAAAAAAAAAAAGGCAAAAAGCTACAAGCCATATTAAGTTATCTGGAGAGAGACAGAAAAGCCCCTTTACAGGGTAGAGCACCTTAGAATCAGCCGAATCTGCAAAAAAACCAGCTCTGTACGTCTCCCCAATTTATCTCTCTGCCTCCCCGCCACCTTTTCCTTTCTGAAATTGCTCCTGATCTTATTTTAATTCGTCTCAGACGGTGTTGAGGAGTGTTATTTTAAGAGAGAGGATATGCACAGACATTGTATTTTCTGGTGTGTGTGTTTTTTTCCCTTCCTGGCCCCAAGCCAGTCTCTCTGGGCTGTCAAGCTACCCACTGTGTTATAGTCACGTGTGGGAAGAGGCAGCCAGCGCCAGCTTCAGAACTCCTCGTAGCAGCATGAGAATCAAGTGCGCACTTTTCTTCCCTCTGTGTGTGTCTGTATTATTAATAGCATCTCCCTTCTATCCCCAACCCCTCCCTACTGCATGAACTATCCGTAACCAATCTTAATACCTGTCTAGGGATGGCAGCAGAGGGACAGCAACGCTTGGTGATTATCAGGATACCACTTGCCTACATATTCTCTCTCTCTCTCTCTCTCACACACACACACACACAAAGAGGGCAGAAGGAGAAAAGTTCAGGATACAACTATAAAGCTCTGTTAAAGGCCTTGTTTCACAAGCCCCCCGCCCCCCACAAGCTGGCATAAAAACCACCTCTGATCTAGAAGAAGAGAAGCTTGTTTTCCGCACAGCTGTGATAAGAGTCATGGTTTGCAGACTCTTCGCCAGCACTGAATCTGGCTCACAGACCAGATTCCTCGAATCTGAAACTTTCCTTTCTTTAGAAGTACAGTTACTAGTCCTTATGGTTGTGAAGAAAGACACTGGGTAAGATTTAGGAGTGTCGTGACGAAGCCACCTTGTTAAAGCTACGGCTTGGGGGCTGCTTAGTGCCTTGATGGGAGACGTTTTCACCTCCCCCCAATGTATATGGCTCTGAGTTCATCGTGGGGTGGGCTGGATAAAAATAGTCAATGACTGAAGAAAGTAAAATGGCTCTAAATCAGGGGAACCAAACACATGGCCTCCTGCACCAAACTGAGACCTAGGTTTCCTGTCTCATTACCAATGCTGATATATCCATGCCTATTAAGGTAAAGGTAGTCCCCTGTGCAAGCACCAGTTGTTTCCAACTGGTCGCTTTCACAACGTTTTCATGGCAGACTTTTAATGGGGTGGTTTGCCATTGCCTTCCCCAGTCATTTACACTTTACCCCGAGCGAGCTGGGTACTCATTTTGCCAACCTCGAAAGGATGGAAGGCTGAGTCAACCATGAGCCGGCTACCTGAACCCAGCTTCCGTCGGGATCGAACTCAGGTTGTGAGCAGAGCTTGGACTGCAGAACTGCAGCTTACCACTTTGCACCTTGGGGCTCCTAACCACACCCCTCTGTGTATCACACCTAATCCAATCATGCCTGCTACTGCCATTCAGCATCTGAAATCATCTTTATAAAGTTTATATCTCTGGAACCTCGTGTTACATTTTATGACACACACAGCCCGACAAAGTGACATTTATGTCAGATCCAGTGCTCATAACAAATAAGTTCAACACCTCTGCTCTAAACGAAGGTACCCTACAGCCAAAGAAAACAAGTTCTCTCTGCACAGGAATCTAGGCACATGAACATATGAAGCTGCCTTATACTGAATCAGACCTTTGGTCCATCAAAGTCAGTATTGTCTCCTCAGTCTGGCAGCGGCTCTCCAGAGTCTCAAGCTGAGGTTTTTCACACCTATTTGCCTGGACCCTTTTAGTTGGAGATGCCGGGGATTGAACCTGGGACCTTCTGCTTCCCAAGCAGATGCTCTGCCACTGAGCCACTGTCTCTCCCCTAACTGGCAGTGGCTCTCCAGGGTCTCAAGCTGAGGTTTTTCACACCTATTTGCCTGGACCCTTTTAGTTGGAGATGCCGGGGACTGAACCTGGGACCTTCTGCTTCCCAAGCAGATGCTCTGCCACTGAGCCACCATCCGGCTCTCCAGGGTCTCAAGCTGAGGTTTTTCACACCTATTTGCCTGGACCCTTTTAGTTGGAGATGCTGGGGATTGAACCTGAGACTTTCTGCTTCCCAAGCAGCTGCTCTACCACTGAGCCACCATCCCTCCCCTAACTGGCTGTGGCTCTCCAGGGTCTCAAGTTGAGGTTTTTCACACCTATTTGCCTGGACCCTTTTAGTTGGAGATGCTGGGAATTGAACCTCGGACCTTCTGCTTCCCAAGCAGATGCTCTGCCACTGAGCCACCGTCCCTCCCCTAACTGGCAGTGGCTCTCCAGGGTCTCAAGCTGAGGTTTTTCACACCTATTTGCCTGGACCCTTTTAGTTGGAGATGCCGGGGACTGAACCTGGGACCTTCTGCTTCCCAAGCAGATGCTCTGCCACTGAGCCACCATCCGGCTCTCCAGGGTCTCAAGTTGAGGTTTTTCACACCTATTTGCCTGGACCCTTTTAGTTGGAGATGCTGGGAATTGAACCTCGGACCTTCTGCTTCCCAAGCAGATGCTCTGCCACTGAGCCACCGTCCCTCCCCTAACTGGCAGTGGCTCTCCAGGGTCTCAAGCTGAGGTTTTTCACACCTCTTTGCCTGGGCCCTTTTGAGTTGGAGATGCCGGGGATTGAACCTGGGACCTTCTGCTTACTGAGCAGATGCTCTGCCACTGAGCCACAGCCCCATTCATGGCTCTCCAGGGTCTCAAGCTGAGGTTTTTCACACCTATTTGCCTGGACCCTTTTTAGTTGGAGATGCCGGGGACTGAACCTGGGACTTTCTGCTTCCCAAACAGCTGCTCTACCACTGAGCCACCGTCCCTCTAGGCATGTCATTACTATTTCTGTCAATATGGACTACAATTGTTCAACAAACTAACTTGATTCTTTAATCTGATCAAACATTCACTTGTGCCCACCAAGATCTGCCTTGTTTTGTAAGACCTTAAAGGACAGCATAAAGCACACAGGAAAAAAAATGTTGATACAACTACAAAACCCATGATGTTGTGCTACTTAAAAAGAAAACTAAGATTGTGTCAAAACATTCAAGTCCATGAGCTGAAGCAAGCCACTGTCAAAACTAAGCAGCCACGAAAAGGGAACTGAGCGCAGCTGGGATACATGAACAGATTTCCCCAAGGAAAGTCATAGACTTAGGCAATACCAATGTAACCTCGATGGTTTGTTTTGTTGTGAAACAGCACTGAATCCGCAGTTTCATTCAGATCACAGTTACTTGCTTATTCCAATTGGTCACCAGACTCCTCAGAGATTTTATAAAATACAAAGGCAGGATACAAACATGATAGAAGTGCATCACAGGGCAGTGTTTTTCAGATAGGACGGCAATATGATAGAAAAGCAAACGGCATTAAAAGTCACCCAGAAATCAGGAACATAAGAACATAAGAGAAGCCATGTTGGATCAGGCCAATGGCCCCTCCAGTCCAACTCTCTGTGTCGCATAAGAACATAAGAGAAGCCATGTTGGATCAGGCCAATGGCCCCTCCAGTCCAACTCTCTGTGTCGCATAAGAACATAACAGAAGCCCTGTTGGATCAGGCCAGTGGTCCATCCAGTCCAACACTCTGTGTCACATAAGAGAAGCCATGTTGGATCAGGCCAACAGCCCATCCAGTCCAACACTCTGTGTCACATAAGAAAAGCCATGTTGGATCAGGCCAATGGCCCATCCAGTCCAACACTCTGTGTCACATAAGAACATAAGAGAAGCCCTGTTGGATCAGGCCAGTGGCCCATCCAGTCCAACACTCTGTGTCACACAGTGGCAAAAAAATTTATATATACACACACACTGTGGCTAATAGCCACTGATGGACCTGTGCTCCATATTTTTATCTAAACCCCTCTTGAAGGTGGCCATGCTTGTGGCCGCCACCACCTCCAGTGGCAATGAATTCCACATGTTAATCACCCTTTGGGTGAAGAAGTACTTCCTTTTATCCGTTTTAACCTGTCTGCTCAGTCCTGACTGCTTCTCCTTGGCACTCAACCCTTTAACCAGAGCTAACTAAAAGGATTATTCTTCTGAAACTGGACACAGTCAACCACACAGGAAGCTCAGACTGGAAAAGACAGGGTTGGTATGCTTTCTAGGGACAGGACAAAAGCAAAATGGGTGAGTGCAGACTCATGGGCACATCACCAAAGGACACGTGACCCCCCACCCACCCATTACCAGCGCATGTTCATGTTCTCTCTACCCGCACCCCCACCCAGGAGTGGGGTGGTGAGTTACTATCGTATGTTCTCTCTCCTCAGCTGAAAAACTATTGACTGGCAAAGGGAAGGTTGACAGATTTATTCTTGTTCAAGCTTTAGGCGACTGGCTGTATGCATCTGGTAGGGCCATAATAAATCTGGAGGATGCCACAAGACTCTGTTATTAGTTGTTTTGGTTGCAACAGGCTAACTCAACTACCCCTGTGGAATGCCTCTGCAGGGGAAAGGCGCGCTGAAACCGACATTCAAGCCAAAGAGCACAGAGAGATAGGTAAGCTCCGTTTTACACTGCGAAAAGGGAATCTAGCACATTTTTATCCTTCTCTTCTTCCGAGGAGCTCAGGACAGTGGTCAGAGCGTTAGACTAGGATTTGGGAGGTTCAATCCCCCTCTTCCCATGGATCCCAGATGAAACCGGGCCAATCACTTTCCCCCTCAGCTTATCCTACCTCACAGGGTGGATGTTGTGGGAGTAAAATGAAGCTAAAGCCTGCTTTGGTATAACTTGGGGCAAGGAAGGGGAAAGTTGGGTGTACTCATTTTTTTTCAAAAAACGATATGAGTTTTCTTTCCCCAAAGTCACCCAGGGTTCCTTGAGGCCAAACGAGGATTTGAACCTCGGTCTCTCCACTCATAGCCAGATAGTGCCACTCCCTTTTAAACTAATCTGCTGTTAACCTGAATTGTTCCGTTTTTTTCTGAGCAGGCGGTTCTCTTCTCTGCTGTATTTATCCATGCCTTCCAAATGGTGGAGCTGGGGTGGCCAAACTGTGGCTTGGGAACCACATGTGGCTCTTTCACACATACCGTGTGGCTCTCAAAGTCCCAGCACCCCATTGGCTGGCTTGGATAAGGCATTTCTCTCTTTAAATTAGTTCTCCAACCCAAGCCAGCCAGCAGCCTGGAGAACGCACTTAAAGTTAAAGCTACTTTCTTTCCACCTCTCCCTCCCCCCACCAATCTATTTCCCTTCCTTGCAACTCTCAGACCCCTGACCTTCATTCATGTCTTGTGGCTCTCAGACATCTTATTCTATATGACTCTTACGTTAAGGGGGTTTGGCCACCCCTGTGGTAGAGCATCAGCTTGGCATGCAGAAGATTTGGGGTTTAAGTCCCACACTCTGCTATGAAGCTCACGGGGTAACCTTGGGCCAGTTACTCTTTCTCAGCCTAACCTACCTCACAAGGTCAAGGCTGGTTTTGTAGAAAAAGCCCAGTAGAAACATTTGCATACCAGGCCACAGCCCCTTATAGCACCATTGTTTTGCACAGGGCTTTCTTGTAGAAAAAGCCCAGCAGGAACTCATTTGCATATTAGGCCACACCCCCTGACACAAAGCCAGCCAGAACTGCGTTCCTGCTCAAAAAAAGGCCCTGCACGAGGTCATTCAAAGGACAGAACACAGGAAGGGAGAGCCTTGAACTTCTAAGAGAAAGGATGGGATAAAAATGTACTGACAAACACAAAACGCACCGCTTAAAAAACAGAGAGTAGTTTCCCCTTCATATTTGTTTTATCCATCCACACATTTAAGGCAAATTTAAACTGCTTAAGACTCGCAGCCAAGAAAGGGTTCTTTAAACTGAGTAGCACCCCTGCTTTTAAAAAAGGAGCTACAAAGCAGTATTCCACATCTTCTCAACTGATATACACCTAACGCTGAAAAACCTCTGTAAACATGCTGTTTTAAAAATAATAAAATCAAATGCTAGTCATTGAGAGAGTTGATTGTGCAGTCAAATCATTAAAGCTACCTTTCTTAAATTTAAGACAACGGTGCCACATGACTGGCTGGGGGTGGATATGGCTACCAGGCAACTCTTGCTGTGATTGGCTGTTGAAAAATTCCAACCTCGGCATTGCTGCCTGGCCTCCCCGCAGTGCCCAGGCGGAACAGAATTGGAAGCAACCCTGTCTGGAAGAAGTTAGCTCATTAAGACCACAGCCCAACTGCTGCCTGAAAACCAAGGTGGATCCAAATCTGGAGCTGATTTTGGAATCCGACACTCACTTGCATCCCTCAGAAGTCAGCCAACAACTGAAATAGCCAAGGGAGGAGCTCTGCGCCCAGCTGGCAGCAAGCTTTCTTGACTGTTTTCCAGAGACAAGGGGCAGAAATGCAGGGGGGACAACTGGGCTGAGATCTGCCTAAAGCTCTTTGCCAGTCCTCCCCCCCAACACACATGCGCACACACAAAATCCAAATAAGAGAATCTGCTCCTAAAAGCCAAAAGCCTTTTACAAGGCTTCTCCCATCTGATGTCAGTTTCCCTAGGGGAAATAGAAAAGGGGAAACTGGAATCTGGTGAGTGAAATTAACAGGAGCTATAGGCTTTGCAATTCTGGATTCTAGTCCCCCCCCACCCCGATTTCTGCTCCTGGCTCTTGTTTCCATGGAAACTGGCATCAGACCTGGGAAAATAAGGTTAGGTTGCGTTTTTGGGGGGTTTTTTTGAAGGAAGGCTCTCTTCCAGCTCCCCCCTCCCTTAATTTCTGGTGCTCCGGCCCCCTGTTCCACTGCGAAAAGCAAAAGTGAGGAAAAAACAGTGAGTGAGATTCTCTTCCCTGGAAGATTGCTGCTGCCTGCTGAGATGGGGTAAGTGACGCTCTTCAGAACCCAATACCGATTTGCAGTGCTTAAAAAAAAAAAAAAGAAAGCTGGGAGGGGGTGGGGAACATTTTAATTAGTAAGTGACAATAATAATACCTTTGTGCTTCTCCGCTGCCTTTCATCTGGGCATCCCACAGTGTTCTGCAGACATTCATTAATTTGGAAATGCATATCAGCAACCCAGCACCTCTGCCAGGAGGGAGGAGGAACTCTATCACTCTTCCCCCCACCCCAATTTTCCAGGAGATAGCTGTGCCCACAGTCCCGTCATCAATCAAGGAGTAGAAAAAAAAGCAAACAAACAAGAAACCCAGCAACGGAACCCACAAGGGCCAAGCCAAACCACATCGCTGCACTCACGGGAACTTAAGATGCTTTTAAGAGAGCATAATCCTCATTCATATTAAAAAAAAAAAACGGGCACAATCTTCATATAAAAATGGGCTGCATACTTTTAGCAGCTAAGACAGGATGTCTCCCCCCCCCCTCCCCGTTCCAGTAAGGCGCTGAAGCTTTCTGCTTATTACCATTCGGCGTCCAGACCCGCAATGCCAGCACTTCGGGCGAAGAGACAGAATTTTTAAAAAAAACATGCAGGGAGGAGAGAGGCAGTTTAAGAGTTACCACTCGGACTACTCATCTTCCGGCTTCTAAAATTCAAAGTACAACTTTCTACCTCAGTTTCTACCTCTACCTCAGTTGGAGAGCCAGTTTGGTGTAGTGGTTAAGTGTGCGGACTCTTATCTGGGAGAACCGGGTTTGATTCCCCACTCCTCCACTTGCACCTGCTAGCATGGCCTTGGGTCAGCCATAGCTCTGGCAGAGGTTGCCCTTGAAAGGGCAGCTGCTGTGAGAGCCCTCTCCAGCCCCACCCACCTCACAGGGTGTCTGTTGTGGGCGAGGAAGGGAAAGGAGATTGTGAACCGCTCTGAGACTCTTCAGAGTGGAGGGCGGGATATAAATCCAATATCTTCATCTACCTCACAGGGTGTCTGTTGTGGGGGAGGAAGGTAAAGGAGATTGTGAGCTGCTCTGAGACTCTTCAGAGCGGAGGGCGGGATATAAATCCAATATCTTCATCTACCTCACATTGTGGGGGAGGAAGGTAAAGGAGATTGTGAGCCGCTCTGAGACTCTTCAGAGTGGAGGGCGGGATATAAATCCAGTATCTTCATCTACCTCACAGGGTGTCTGTTGTGGGGGAGGAAGGGAAAGGAGATTGTGAGCCGCTCTGAGACTCTTCGGAGTGCAGGGCGGGATATAAATCCAATATCTCCATCTACTTCACAGGGTGTCTGTTGTGGGGGAGGACGGTAAAGGAGATTGTGAGCCGCTCTGAGACTCTTCAGAGTGGAGGGCGGGATATAAATCCAATATCTTCATCTATCTCACAGGGTGTCTGTTGTGGGGGAGGAAGGGAAAGGAGATTGTGAGCCGCTCTGAGACTCTTCGGAGTGGAGGGCGGGATATAAATCCAATATCTTTCCCTTTGTAGCAAGGAGGCGGGAGCAATAACATTCCAGCAAGAGGACACAGAACTTCACAAATGTATTTTCAAAATACTCTGAATTGAAAAAAACATGAAGGTTTCAAATTATTACTTCATGTATACACACGGACAAAAAAGGTGCTTCTTCAAACAACAGGTGGTTTAAGTGTGTGGTCCTTGTGGCCTCAAGGGCTTTACCAGAGATATCCTCATGAAGGAAAGGTGTAGCGATGGGCTAGGATAAGAACCTCCATGTTCAAAAGCACTGTACCTCTAAAGACAGGCGGCTGGCGGAGAAGCAATGGGAGAAAAGATTTGTGGCTTCATGTCCTGGAAGCACTTGGCTACCCACTAGTGGAAACTGTAGATTAGATATAGTTTCAGGAGGATAGCCATGTCGGTCCGTTGTAGAGCTAGATTCTAAACCAAGAGCATATTAGAGAACAACAAGATTTTCCGGGCATAAATTTGGGAGAGTCAAAGAGAGACCAAGAGAGTTTTGACTCTTGAGAACTTACACCTCCACAAACTTGTTGGTTTCTAGGGCAGGATATCAAACTCATTCGTTGTGACGGTCGGAACTGACCTAAATGAGATGTCGTTGGGCCAGGCTGGTTTGTGTCGGGCTGGGCCTTGTGTGTGCAGAGATATATACCGTTTTCGCACGCAGCTTACCTCGCAGTCACAATCCTGTTCCCTCCGCAGTGTCCGGTCGGATTTCCCACCATCTGCGCCGGAGTTACAGGAAGTGCTGCAGCTTCTGCGTAGCAAACGTAAACTGGGTTTTAGCGGTTTACATTTGCTACGCAAAAGCCGCGGCATTTCCTGTAACTCTGGTGCAGATGGTGGGAAATCCGACCGGGCGCTGTGGAGGGAACAAAATTGTGACTGCGAGGTAAGCTGCGTGCGAAAACGGTCATCAACTTCTTAAAGAACACAGATAAACACAATCAAAGATTTAATAAAAAAAACTTAAAATAAAACATGCTTAAAACAGTAGCACTTGTTGGTCTTAAAGGTACGTTCTTTGTATTTCTCCTATGGGATCCAGGGACCTGGGCAAAGGAAGCTCTGGCGCTTTCCCTTCCTCCCCAAGGCACTAGGAGGGGGAGGAGCCTCAACCAATGGAGAGAATAGAGGTTTTGAGCAAACCTTGCAAAGCAAGCTGAGATGCAGAAGGAAGCGAGAGAGAGGGAGAAGGAAGCAGACAACAGCCAGTTGCTTGGGAGCCTGATAGGAGCCCTCCAGGGGCCTGGTTCGGCCCCCGGGCCAGATGTTTGACACCCCTGCTCTAAGGTGTTACTGGAAGTGTATCCAGTAGCCTAGAGGAATCCTTGTTTTCATCTGGCAAAGCTCTTATTTACAGTTACTGGAGATGGACAGTGTTACACCACCACCCCTTCCCTGTATGGTGTCAAGAGTGGTACAAGATAAACATTGCTGTCCATCATCACCTTTGACAGTACTTCCTACAGGATTTCCGCCCCCCCCCCCAATCAGTGTTTGGCCAAACAGGTTCAGTAGCTTTTGAATGAAATAAATACAATCCCTGATAAAACTGTTCGACCACAGGTGAGACCCCAAGGTGAAAAGAGATGTATCTGTCATACCAACAACCACGTTACCTCTTTTAACGCTCCTACGACAAATTTAAACATTTATCTCCAGCCAAAACCAAGTCACCATTCTTTCAGGCAAAATAAGTCACTTGATTTGAGACAGGACTTGGCTTTGGCATTTTTTTAAAAAAAAAATAAATACTGGTACTTCATTCTTTTGTGGCTTTGGACGGGATAAAACTCTGAGTACGATCATACATCAGGAAATGCGCCTGTTCACAAACGCAAGAAAAGCTACTTCATTTGCAATGCTGCTCTCTCCTCAAAACAAGGGATTCTTGCCTGCCCCTTTTAGTCTCCAAACAGGGATTCCAGCAATGGGGCGGCGGGGGTGGGACCCTTGCCCTTTGAATAGAGGCTTAATTTGTGGAGACTGGTGAGGCTTCTCATGGCATGGAGACAGGGACATAATTTGGTAAATAACATTCCATTAAGCCTCTATTAAAGAGGTAGGGCATTTTTTCTCCAGATTGTTGGCAACCCTACCCCATTAAGTGATAATTCAGTCTTTTCTGTGAACAACCCCAGGATGGAAGCCCTCTCCTCCTCTAAGTAGCAACCACACGATACTGCACAAATAAACATGCATAATATTATGCACAGATTTTTTTTAAAAAAAAAACCTTGCCTTTTTAAAATGAAAACCAAAACCCATATATTTCAAAAAGGATATTATAGCATTGGAGAAAGTCCAGAAAAGGGCAACTAGAATGATTAAAGGGCTGGAGCACCTTCCCTATGAAGAAAGGTTGAAACGCTTGGGACTCTTTAGCTTGGAGAAACGTCGACTGCGGGGTGACATGATAGAGGTTTACAAGATAATGCATGGGATGGAGAAAGTAGAGAAAGAGGTACTTTTCTCCCTTTCTCACAATACAAGAACCCGTGGGCATTCGATGAAATTGCTGAGCAGACAGGTTAAAACGGATAAAAGGAAGTACTTCTTCACCCAAAGGGTGATTAACATGTGGAATTCACTGCCACAGGAGGTGGTGGCAGCCACAAGTATAACCATCTTCAAGAGGTGTTTAGATGAAAATATGGAGCAGAGGTCCATCAGTGGCTATTAGCCACAGTGTGTGTGTATATATAAAAAATTTTTTGCCACTGTGTGACACAGAGTGTTGGACTGGATGGGCCGTTGGCCTGATCCAACATGGCTTCTCTTATGTTCTTAAAATACTTTCTACTGATGCAAAAATGCTTAACCTTGGATTCTTTAATTTATTACTAAGCTATTTATACTCTGCTTGTCTCCACAGCTAGGGAATGCCAAGCAGCTCACACTGCTGCTCTCCCATACACCATTTCATGCTCATAACAACCACCCTGTGAAGTAGGTTGGGATGACAGACATAAGTGTGTGACTGGCCCAGCATGCGTTTGTGGCAGCATAGTGATTTGAACCTGGGTCTCCCACATTCTAGTCAGACCCTCTAACCACTATACCACGCCATGTTGTTGAACCTGAATGGCTTGGAATTCTGGGCGAGAACAGTAGTTGAGCTGGCACCTTTCAACCCAAATGCACAATCTACTTACATGATAGGTTTCATGAAGTTCTACTTCGTATACAAAAACATTACGTTATTCCAGCAAATCAAAATGATTTCTAGCGCTCATCATCAGTGACCAGGTAAGAGTTTGGAAGGATTTTGGTTGAAAACAGGGCTTTGGGGTTTTTTTAGCAGCAGGAATGCACAGGGACACAGTTCCGGATGGTTTGGCGTCTGTGGCCTAACATGCAAATCAGCTCCTGTTGGGCTTTTTCTACAAAAAAAGCCCTGCGTGAAACAATGGTGATGTCAGGGAGTGTGGCCTAATATGCAAATGAACTTCTGGGCCTTTTCTACTAAAAAAGTCCTAGTTGAAAAGAATTATCAGCATGGCCCAATTGTTTACATTCATTATTCCAACTGATGTCAGTGGGAGAGTATAGAGGGCTATTAAGATCTCCCCCATTGTAATCAATGGGAGCAAAATGCTCAGCTTTGGCTGGATCAGGCCTAAAGTACTGTGTGCCACAATATGTATGTCAGTGCTAAAGCAGACGAATCTCATATGTAGTTCAGTCTCTAGCATCTCTGACTGACACACACACACACACTAGGTATTTATTTTGTATATTTTTATTCTGCCTTTCCTTCATCAAAGTCAGAATACATGGTTCATCCCTCTTTTATTCAGGAAAGAGCTGTGCTCACAAAATACACAGGGGTTGTTGGCACAGGAATAATGCTGTCAAGTCCTCCTAGAATTGTTTATTTCTACTCGCACATGCGGAGAAGGTGGTTGTGACTACTGGGCACACTGCACATGCTCAAACTGCACTGTTACCATCATCAATCATCAACATATCTGAAGGGCTAGAAAAGGGGTCCCCCCCCCTTATTACCACTAATAAAAGACCAATTTATTATCCCTACTTTTTAAGGCTGCAAGGGTAGCAATATGTTGGCCTGTCTCCCTCAACCCAAGATAGTGAATACAACTAATCTACAGCCCCTCCTCCCTCCCTAGAGAGCTCCATAGTTGAGCAAGGATTTGAACCCAGGCCCTACCTGATCACAGTCCAATTTTTTGCTTTTATTTATATCCTGCTTTTCTCTCCAATAGGGCACAAAAAGCAGAGTAAGGAACCCTTCTTCCCTCACCCACCAATTTTATCCTCACAACAACCCCGTGAGGTAGGTTAGGCTGAGAATGTGTGTGACTGGCCAAAGGCCATTCAACAAGCTTGCACAGCAGAATTAACATTCAAACTTAATAATAATAATACCTTTTATTTATATCCCGCCCTCCCCGCCGAGGCAGGCTCAGGGCGGCTAACGCATCAGTCAATATAACAGGTAATACAATACTTTAACAGCAGGTAACAATTAATTAAAATTCTAAAAACAGTAAAACAATAAAATTGACATCTAGGTGCTATTCTGACAGATAACAAAAACATTAAAGCAGTCTCTCAAGCAGACTAGGAACTTGCTCTAGATCTTAGTCTGGCACTCTAGCCCAGATGTCTGAGAGCCATGAGACATGAATGTCAGATGTTGGAGGAAGGAAGGAAGGAAGGAAGGAAGGAAGGAAGGAAGGAAGGAAGGAAGGAAGGAAGGAAGGAAGGAAGGAAGGAAGGAAGGAAGGAAGGAAGGAAGGAAGGAAGGAAGGAAGGGGAAAAGGAAAGAGGTGGAAAGAAAGCAAATCTAACTTTAAATGCATTCTCCAAACCGCTGGCTGGTTTGTCTCAGAAAAGTGATTTAAAGAGAGAAATGCCAACTTTAGCTTCCTGTGGGGAGCTAGCTGGCAAGATCCCATTTAGCTAGCAAGATACTCTACAATGGTTGTATCACAGGCTGTCCAAGAGGACATCCAGTAGCTGGATCCAGAACCTCAACGCATGTTCTGAGTTAAGCTTCTGTGCTTCATTTTAGGCTTTTCTGGCCACCAAGGCCATAGATGGAAACTATGGGAGAAGCCAAGCTGCAACAGACTGGGGGAGGGGAAAGAACTCAGCCCCGAAACAAGAAAGCAAGCAAGAGGCGACTCCTTCAGCACAACAGAGTTCCAACCCCAAATCCCATTCCCTAGAGTAGGACTTCACACGTTCCACATCAGAATATAGTCCTCCTAGGGGCTTAACATGTTCAGGAGGATGGGAATGGAGACATCTTAAGGTTAAGAGTGGAATCTCAAACAACCTGTTTTAGCTGGAGAGACAATAAAAGTCCTCTTTGTTAGACTTTAAACAAAATATGGGCATCGGTATGTTCGACCTTCGAAAATTGTAAGAACAAAGAATGAGTTCTCCCACAAGCATTTCTCAGGATAAGACCAAAGGACTCACTGCGCATGTTCCCGGCTGCAGCAACTGAGGTGGGTGAGGAGAGGTCAGGTGTTTCAGTACTGGCATGCGGATCGCTGCACTCCCTCCCCATAGATGCTCACCAGGCACCAATTACAATCTTTTAGTAACCAGGCAAAAAAGGTCCCATCCCCCCCGTCCCCCGCCAAGGTCCATTGCAGCAGTATTTTTATCTGCCCAGGTTTTATGCCTCCACTCACTTTACGCCACCAGGTATTATGATATACTCCTTTTAGAACAGTTTAAGATCACTACTGTCTTTTTAACCGCCCCCCCCCCCCCAACTGCTTCTTTTTATATTTTGTTGTGCTGTTGTGTTGATGTGGTATTGTCATTTGTTATGCTGAAAGTTGCCTTGCAGATAGTTACACCCGTAGGAAGGCAATAAATAAATGAATGAGGTTTAAATCTGACCCTCCGTGTAAGTAGCTCATGTCAGATGTGGTTTTCTCAACCAATTTTTGTCTTAAGCCATGTAGCTCGCTGCAGATACAGCAGGAGCTGGTTAGATGGCCACCAGCATCCCAACAATTAAGAGTGATTTTTCAAATGGTCTTTTTTGGGATGTTGCTGAAGACTTATTTACGCTATATGGGCATTCTATGCAACTGTGACATCATGTGCCCATTCAGTGGTACAAAAAACAGTCCAGATCTGACCAGGATGGCTCCACCATGAATTAGCTACCAGGCTCCAACAGTTTTAATGAACATATGAAGCTGCCTTATACTGAATCAGACCCTGGGTCCATCAAAGTCAGTATTGTCTTCTCAGACTGGCAGCGGCTCTCCAGGGCCTCAAGCTGAGGTTTTTCACACCTATTTGCCTGGACCCTTTTTTTTGGAGATGCCAGGGATTGAACCTGGGACCTTCTGCTTCCCAAGCAGATGCTCTACCACTGAGCCACCGTCCCTCCCCTGACTGGCAGCGGCTCTCCAGGGTCTCAAGCTGAGGTTTTTCACACCTATTTGCCTGGACCCTTTTTTGGAGATGCCAGGGATTGAACCTGGGACCTTCTGCTTCCCAAGCAGATGCTCTACCACTGAGCCACCGTCCCTCCCCTGACTGGCAGCGGCTCTCCAGGGTCTCAAGCTGAGGTTTTTCACACCTATTTGCCTGGACCCTTTTTTGGAGATGCCAGGGATTGAACCTGGGACCTTCTGCTTCCCAAGCAGATGCTCTACCACTGAGCCACCATTCCTCCCCAAACATATGAACATATGAAGCTGCCTTATACTGAATCAGACCCTTGGTCCATCAAAGTCAGTATTGTCTTCTCAGACTGGCAGTGGTTCTCCAGGGTCTCAAGCTGAGGTTTTTCACACCTATTTTGCCTGGACCCTTTTTATAGTTGGAGATGCCGGGGATTGAATCTGGGACCTTCTGCTTACCAAACAGATGCTCTACCACTGAGCCACCGTCCCTCCCCTAATGCATTTGCAATATCACCTATTTCCACACCAGACACTACTAGGATCTCAATTTGGGTATTGTGGTCCTGGGCACATGCCCTGGCACCCATGGCATAGTCACCCTGACCTACCTTCTTGGCAGACATATTAACTCTTATCTAGATTCCTGTTTCAGTAACCAATGGGAAGATGATCCTGCAAGGCAACCAAGATCTAGTTTCTGGAACTGTCAAGAACAGCTTAAAGGGCCACTGGAGCCTAGCTCTGGTTACTTATCTTTGGGCAGGGAGGGGAGGGGGGGGCATAGAACTACTTCTGTCTCCATGGTATCTGCTGCTTATACAGTGCAGGGCTCAGCGTTTAACTGGAATGAACCTGTGGCACGTAACTGTAAGACGGAAAGACTTTCTGGATCTGGGAAGAGCATAACAACACAATGAGGCTCTTCCATTATTAATACTTGGTGGAAACTCACCTTGGGAAAGGCCTCAAGCTGTGGCAGAACTCAGCACATTCTCCCCTTTGCGACTACATCTCTATTCCAATAACCCCCGAGATTTCCCATTTCCTTCTGCTTGGCCCAGGGCTAAAATGGTTCCCGACCCTCCCCATAATCCCAAATGCAATAAGACGCATTCCACTTTGCTGCCAGATTCCAGGCAGAGGCAGAAACTCCTCCCCCTAGTGGCGAGGCAGGCCCTGCTGGCAATTCTTTCTTCTCCTTCCTACACAGCAGCCATCATCTCCCCTAGATGCTCAGCGAAGAAAACGTGCATGAGAAGGAAGGCTTTTTTGTGTTTAGAGTATCCCTCAACTCCTGCTGTTTGATTCTACCTCCAGCCAGACTCTAATCCCATTTGTGTGGAGGTGTCAGTTGAGGGAAAATGAGATAAGAAGGTGAAAAAACAATTCCTGTTTTTGTCAACAAGATGCCACCCCCCTCTTGTGCCTGGTAACTTTACTCTCTGATAGTAAATGCTGCAGATGAACCACAGAAGTGCCTGAAGATCTCCCTTCAACCAACCCCAAATTCCTCTAAAGCAATGACTACTTTTTAAACACTACAATATAATGTCGTGACAGATAGAATTTTAGTTGATCAGTTCCGCAGGGCCTGCAAGACCACCCTTTTTAAATTAGCTTATGAATAACTGAAAATCCGCCATCAGCATCAACTAGAAGAATGTCAAGGATAGCGTCATAAAATGTTTTAGTTAATTGTTTTAATTCAGGCTTTTAAGGTTAGTTTAATGTTAATTTAATGTTTTTAATGTAACTGTTTTACTGTTGGTGCACCATTGGTCACCGTATTGTTAGCCGCCCTGAGCCTGCTTCGGCGGGGGAGGGCGGGGTACAAATAAAATTTATTATTATTATTATTATTATTATAGTTGACACAATTTTATCCAAATAGGGCAGAATTCAGAATTTCCTCATCCTCCGTTTTATCTTCACAACAACAGCCCTATAAGGTAGGTTAGCCTGAAAGCATGTAACTGCCTTGAGGTAAGCCAGCAAGCTTCCATGGTAAAGCAAGGATTTAAACCTGGGTCTCCCAGATCCTCGTCTGACTCTCACAGTATTGTATGGCTGACCCAGCAGCTGCAAGCAGAGGAGTGGGGAATCAAACCCGGTTCTCCCAGATAAGAGTCCGCACACTTAACCACTACACCAAGCTGGCTCTTCAATTAAAGGGCTGAACATTAAAAACAAAGTGTAAAAAAAATCATAAATCAACATACATGCATTTATTGTTGAAAGCTAAAACCATTTAAGGGCCCGTCATAAGCCTCTATCCTATGTAAAATCATAAAACCTCATTTGGAACCCACTCAACTTGACCTGACGTGTTTCAACCTAAATTGGTCTTCTTCAGAGGTCAGAAAGGCGAGTACACATATTGGCTCATAATACAAAACAGAATAAAACAATAGAACAATGCTAGACCGCAAGGAAATTTAGTGAAGTGACAAAGGCTTAGAGATATTCTTGAGGCCTCTTGTTCTATAGCCTTACGTCTTAATCAAGAGCATACCTATAGCATGCAGTGTTTTTTTGTATGCCACGTGGTCCAGAATGGATCAAGTCAAGTCAGAGCCTATGTGCCAAGAGGCCTCAAGAATATCTCTAAGCCTTTGTTACTCTGTGTACTCACCTTTATGTGTACTTACCTTTCTGACCTCTGAAGGAGACCAATTTAGGCCGAAACGCGTCAGGTCAAGTTGAGTGGGTTCCCATGGAGGTTTTACGATTTTACATAGGATAGAGGCTTATGATGGGCCCTTAAATGGTTTTAGCTTTCAACAATAAATACATGTATGTTGATTTATGATTTTTTTACACTTTGTTTTTAATGTTCAGCCCTTTCATTGCATATTAACCTTTTAAGTTCCTTACTCCAGTTTTTGGGTTAAGTTTCTTTCTCTTTGTTTTTCTCTTCTCGCAGTATTACACCACGCCTCGCTTTTGTTTGGCTTATTAATTTTTTCAGGACTCTTTTTTTTTCTGGAAAAAGGGGTGCTAGAACTCTCAAGAGGGAAACGAAGGAGAAATACACGAGTGCCCCTCATGAACTTTTAAACTCCATCCCACCGCATTCTCCCAGAAAAGAAGCCCTGATTTTTTTTTGGGGGGGGGGTATATTTGTGTGTGTCTGTGTGTGCATGCACACACATATATGTGCCTGGAATTCATGACAACTTTTGGCAGCCCCTACTGGGCCATGGAGTTTGTTCAGACTGGATCCAGTCTGCTTTTGCCTCCTGTTATTCCATTGAGGCTTTTGCAGGGTCAGTTCTGCTTGGCTTCCAAGATCTGATGATAGGACTTGCCTAGGCTATTCAGGAAAGGGTCGGCTTATTAATTTTTGAAATACTTCTGACTAGATGAAATAACTGTCATAATCAGTGTCCCCCCTAAGCTGAGTTAGTGTGAGTTAGCTCACAGATTTTTTTAAAATATAATTTATATTTTATTGAAACTTTACAAAAAAAAAAGTACGAACTCAAACAAACAAAAAGAAACAAAATAATACACAAATAAATGAGGACAAAAAAGGAGGGCAGGTTATAAAAAAAAAGTCATTCGATACATCACAAAGCCACAAGGCCATAATTTCAACAAAATAACTAGATATACAGTCAATATAGCATAATATTCATGTATTTTGGCAGAATTACAAACGTTAGAGCAGTGTTCCCTCTAAGCTGAGTTAGCGTGAGTTAGCTCACAGATTTTTAGCCTCCAGCTCACGCATTTTTGTCTTAGCTCAGGAAGGATGACCTCAGAGCACAATAATTTATGCAGTAGCTCACAACTTTAATGCCAGTAACTCACAACTTTAATGCCAGAAGCTCACAAAGTAGAATTTTTGCTCACAAAATTCTGCAGCTTAGAGGGAACATTGGTCATAATAGGTGATTTTAACTTCCCACACATTGGTTGGGTCAATGTGTGTCCAAATCAGGAGAAAGAGATTGGACTTCTAGATACTCTCAGTGACTGCGCCATGAAGCAAATGGTCACAGAACCTACCAGGGGGAAGCAATGCTGGATTTGCTCCTAAGTAGTACTGAAGACCTGGCGAAAGATGTAAACATGATAGCACCAGTTGGGAACAGTGACCGTAAAGTTGTTAAATTTCACATTTATGTAAAAATGGGGTTTCCCAAAAAGACCAACACACCCAAATTTAATTTTAAAAGAGGTAATTTCTCTTGAATGAGGGGCATTGCGAAGAAGAAACTGAAAGGAAAGGTGAGGAGGGTCAAATCCCTTAAGGAAGTTTGCTATTTTAAAAAAGGCCTATATGGTTAACAAACCATTTTTCAAAGGGGATCGTAGAAGCTATCTTGCCACTGTTATTTGACATTTTGGCTTGGAATACCATTATGATACTGTGTCTTTTATGGATGCCAGGCCATGGGAGGTTTGCTAGCGGGGATGTAAGCGGGCTGCAACACAGTCTGCGCTGCTACTGCACTTCCCAGGAACACATGAAAGTGAAATGCAGCATCTCTGAAATGTTTCCAGTGATTCCTAGAGTTATCCTACATTAGGGTTACATGGGGAGGGACGGTGGCTCAGTGGAAGAGCATCTGCTTGGGAAGCAGAAGGTCCCAGGTTCAATCCCTGGCATCTCCGAAAAAGGGTCCAGGCAAACAGGTGTGAAAAACCTCAGCTTGAGACCCTGGAGAGCCGCTGCCAGTCTGAGAAGACAATACTGACTTTGATGGACCAAGGGTCTGGTTCAGTATAAGGCAGCTTCATATGTTCATAGGGTTTGTAGAATCTTTCGGGCTCAAGTGCCGTGTTCTACTGGAGAAAGTTTTCCTTCCAAGGAAAGGAAGGAAAACTTTCTCCAGTGGAAGAAGCTGCAGCTGGTGCAGAACGCGGCGGCTAGGCTGTTATTGGGGCTCCCAAAATGGGAGCACATACAGCCAGGGCTGCGCGGACTGCACTGGCTACCAGTTACATACCGGATTCGTTACAAAGTGCTGGTCATTACCTTTAAAGCCCTATATGGCCGAGGACCTGCCTACCTGAGGGACCGTCTTTCCCCATACGAACCCCAGAGAGCACTGAGGTCAGCAGGGAAGGACCTGTTGACTATCCCCGGGCCGAAGGAAGCAAAACTGCAGAGTACCCGCACTCGGGCCTTCTCCGTCGTGGCTCCACACCTATGGAACCAGCTCCCGGAGGAAGTGCGGGCCCTGCGGGACTTTGACCGATTCCGCAGGGCCTGCAAGACCTTCCTCTTTAGTGAAGCCTTCACCGACTAAAAACTGAGAGACTGCTTAAATGATTTGTTATCTGCCAGAATAGCACCAAGATGTTAATTTTATTGTTTTACTGTTTTTTAGAATTTTAATGAATTGTTACTTACTGTTAAAGTACTGTATAATTTGTTATATTGACCGATGCTGTTAGCCGCCCTGAGTCTGCTTCGGCGGGGAGGGCGGGATATAAATAAAATGTATTATTATTATTATTATTATTATTATTATTAGAACACGGCACTTGAGCCCGAAAGATTCTACAAACCCTAATGATGTTACCAGCCGTGAAAACCTGAAATCTTTGATTATCCTACATTACTTGTAAGGAAGTGAACTTGTAGTGCAGATGGCAACGTAAAAAAAAAATTGTTCTGCTGCTGGTAACCCTTGTACCTTTAAAGGTTGTCCAGAAGCTGCTGCTGACCCACACGGAGGCAACCATACGGGGCAAGCCATACATTTCCTAGAATTAAAGAGATCTACACTGCTTGCTGGTTTGTTTTGAGCAAAAAATTTCAAAGCATCAACAATGACCTATACGGTCAGTGGCCATAATGTCTATAGGGCGACATAGGGTGGGGCTGCCTCAAGGACTTTGCCATTCACTAAGGTTATGCTAGGTTTATTAACGTAAACCCCTCTTGCACTGGAAAAATGGCAGCTATAAAACAAGGTATGATGCAACTATAAAGTGTTATGCAACTATATGCAACAATAGCTAATGCAACTATAAAACAGGGTTGGTACTTACCTGTAACTATTGTTCATTTCGTGCAGGCACACATGGGGGACTGCACATGAGACAGCATGCTTATCGGTAGGTTTTCATAGCTCAGAACCTCTACAGAGTGCTGTGCACAGAAGCTACTCAATGAACAACAGTTATAGGTAAGTGCAACCCTGTTTTCATCGTTCTGTGCAGTCCCACATGGGGATTCTATCAAGCTACCGGATGGCAGGGCATGCTCACCTAAGCAAATGGCCCCACTCCATGCACAGCAGCCAAGAAGGTCAGAGCGCCTGCTCCGGCTGCAACGCCACTGAGGATGTTCTCCACAGCTGAGAACGAAACGTCTGGAAGGAAAACTTTCTCCAGTAGAACACGGCACTTGAGCCCGAAAGATTCTACAAACCCTAATGATGTTGCCAGCCGTGAAAACCTGAAATCTTTGGCCACTGGACACTTACCATGATGGGCCCTTTTCCTCTGAGAACAAGAGGACATCTTGCTGGGTGCTTCCCACCATCCAATCAGGGAGGCAGGATCAAATTCTTCCAACTTCCTGTCTCTGACATGGGAGCCACCCTACTCTTCTCCTCAGTTCTTGCGACTCCAAAAGCAGTAAACTGAAACTTAACTCTGGTAAACATCATACTAGATAATAACTTTAGAGAAAAGAAACTGGTTCACAGATAGAGGAAAAGCTTCAGGAAAGGAAGTAACATGAGAGTAAACCAGAGGATGATGACTTCGAGAGGCCAAGATGTCTTTCTGTCCTCAGAGGAGAACAGCCCGTCACAGTAAGTGTCCAATGGCTGTTCTCCTTCTGAGGGGAGACATCTTGCTAGCACCTCCCAGAGATCCCAAGCCCCTGTGAACTTGAGGTGGTCCAGATCACAGTGCAGGATCTTGCCAATGCTGATCACGCCCCCGTGTCTGGGTAGGTGGATCTACTGGCCATGAGCCAATTCCAAAAAAGGTTTGAAACCAAATTTGGCAGGGCCAAAACAAGGTTGCCAAAATCATCCTTGAACCCTCCCATCTGGCTTTTTCCAGAACTCTGATCCAAGAGGGAACGGGGGGAATGTGTAGAACAGTCCTCCTACCCAAATCCTCTGGAAACTGTCCCCCAGGAACTCGAAGTCTCAGCCAGCGCAATAACAAAACGCAACCATCTTCGTGTTGTCTCGCATAGCAAACCAATCTATGTCTGGAGTGCCCCATAGTGCAAAAAAAGTTCTACATATACTGGGTTCAGGGGCCACTTGTAAGACAGAGTTCCTGCCCTGCTCAATCTGTCAGCCTGCACATTCGATTTCCCCAGGATGTGAATTGCCTGGATAAAGGCACTGAATCTGAGAATGGACTGCCAGATTGATATAGCCTCTTGGCAGAGGTCCCCAGACCCAATGTCACCCTGCTTGTTTAAAACATAGTGACCAAGTTCTCTGTTTGAAGTAAAATGGACCGATCTCAAAGGATATCTGAGTGTAACGGCCTCATATACAGTCCGGCCAGAGGCAAAAGCACTATTGTCAAGGCCATAAGACCCAACAAGCAGAAGATAAGTCTCGACCAACTGAAAAAAGGTTTGCCGTTAATTGTCCTACCAAGAACAGTAGAGTTTGCATTCTGTCTGGGGGCAAGAACCCATTCCCCAGCATGGAATTAAGTTCTGACCCTATGAATTGGACTTTTTGTGATGGAATCAACCTGGACTTTTCCCCAGTTGATTAGTGGACCTAATTTCTGGCAAAAGCTCCAGAACCAAAGAACAGTGCTTCGATAACTTTTCACCAGTGTCCACCACCACTAGCCAGTCATCAAGTTAGGGGAAATGTTGCATCTCAGTAAACAAAAATGGGCCATGACTAAGGTTATACATTTAGAAAAGTCCTGAGGCGCAGTGGCTAGCCCAAAGGGCAGTACAGTTTCTTGAAACACATGCCCTTTACACAAAGGAGGTGACCTCGGATTCAGGGGGCATGTTGGAGTAAGTTCAGGGGTTGGAACCAGAGACCGAGGTTGGGGAGCTGTTTCTCCTTCCGCTTGGCCTTTTTAGCAGGCAGTTCAGATGATGCATGCTGTGCACTGGGCAAGTGTGAGCCTTAACAGATCCCATGAGATCTGGAACCTGGGGGCACAGCCAATTGGGTCAAACCTGACAATGGGGCTGTAAGTGGCTTTTCAGAAGTCTTTGGAATGTGGGGGGGGGGGGGAGAGGAGGCTCTATGTGACTTCTCCTAAAGTGCTGCTGCCTTCAACTTTGAAGTCTAATCACCATGGGCTTTAGGGGTGAACTTCTGCCATGGTTTGCATGTGGAGACATTATGTACTTCCCTTAAGCAGAACAGACACAAGCTGTGCCATCCATTTCTATCAGCAGCAGCACAAGTGGACTTTTTAAATAAAGCTTTCTGAGCCATTCCGGGGCTCTGAAGGTATCCAAAATTATATGAAAATTCCTCAGCAACTCCAAAGCACACACAACCACCAACCTACTACTTTGTTGGCAAAAGAGGAACTGAGGGTAAGGGCACTCCTGTGGGGGAACACATGGTTCCCCGGACAGGAAGTCTTGATCTGGTGCACAGCGACATCTGGAGGCTCTGAGCTATAAAAACCTAGTAACAGGCAGGTCTGATCATGTGCAGTCCCCCGTGTGGGACTGCACAGAAGATCAATGATGAAACCTGCAGGGACACTCCCTCACCACTAGTGGTGTTGTGGCTGTGGTCCTGACGGCCTTTGAGGTGATATTCCAATTCCAAGCAGGCTGATTCCGGCCACTTCTTGCAGAACACGGGTCCTAAGTTCATTCAGGACTCCCCGAGAAGCTAGTTTGAGTTGCGGGAGGGGACTCAACAGCTGCATACTAAAAAGATGCAACTATTTGTTCCATTCTGTGTATGGTGTATATTGCAAAATTATTTAGCTACAGCACAAAACAGGCTCAAATGTCATTTGTTCTTTGTTCTGTATAAAATATAAAGTATTATCCAGTGAAGGTGACTTTGGAGCTTTCTGTTATAGCATTACAACGCCTGAAACTACTTGATCAGAAACAAAAACTATGGAGAGATGAAGCAGGGGAGGGAAAGGAAAGGAACTGGCAAGCATGTAGTTAAATACAGCATGTAGTTAAATGCAGAAGGAGCCCTGTGGTTCAGAGTGGTAAAGCTGCAGTACTGCAGTCCGAGCTCTCTGCTCATGACCTGAGTTCAATCCCAGCGGAAGCTAGGTTCAGGTAGCCGGCTCAAGGTTGACTCAGCCTTCCATCCTTCCGAGGTCAGTAAAATGAGTACCCAGCTTGCTGGGAGTAAAGTGTAGATGACTGGGGAAGGCAATGGCAAAGGTCTGTCATGAAAACATTGTGATGCGACGTCACCCCAGAGTCAGAAATGACTGGTGCTTGCACATGGGACTACCTTTACCTTTATAGTTAAATACAGGCATAGTTTTTGGGGGGAAATGCATATGAGGGGGCCACAAGCCCAATAATGTGCCTTGCCATAGGGCCCAATAGTCCTAGCTGTGCCATTGTATGCCTGGGATATCTTAAGGACCACTTGCTCCTATATGAACTGCCTGCCAACTGAGATTTTGGTCAAAAAGGCCTTCTTCTGTGACGTAGACTATTGGGGAGTGCTTTTCTGCTATCATGAGCAAATGCTGCCGAGCACACCTGGCACGTACATATCTGTTTTCATCAGGTGGCAAGGTCCGTTCTGTTGACCACACTTTCAATCACAGTTCTGCTGCTTTTGATTTAAAAAAAAAATACTGCAGACTGGAAATTGTTGTATTCACACTGGATCTTCGGCCCCATTTTCCACCATTGCTTTTATCACTAGGCCCCATATTGCTGCTTTCATCTTGCTAAATTACTAATGGTGTGGTTTTTCTTGTTGGAAAGCCCCCATGCAAGGTTTTGTTGCTTTTTTTTTTTTTAAAAATACAGAATAAAAATGTTTAACATTAAACAAAAATAGCAGATAGCTTGGTAGATTTGGGAGGACAGAAGCCATTCCCAGAGAGCCTCTTTAATGCCGAATCCCCAGAGATGTTTGGAACTGTGGCTATCGGCTTTAAAACCAACCTTTAAAATACAGAAGCAGCAGGATTATTTCTAAAAGGATCATCTAACAACAAAGTACTAATTTCAACACCAAAGCACTATTGGCTAAGTGCAAACCCTGCAGCAACATTGCAGACCTCAAACACACATTACCCCCCCCTCCCCAATCCAGTGGTAAAAAACACAGCTTAGGTGTTGGCTAGCCTGCTTGCCCGCCTACAGCAAATTCTGTTTTGCATCTGCCTTGACAGCACAGACCATAAGGGGCTTTTGTGCGTGGCACAGCTGGGAATGTTTTGAGCACAACCCGCAACCCCCCTAACACACACCCTCCTATTTCACCAGCCCTCTGTATCCAGTCAGTTCCACATTCCATTGCTTAAGTTTGGGAAAAAACAGATTCCGCCTCTGCTCTCTCAAGAGCTTGCCTGGCACTGTGGTGATGGGCTTCCCAGCATGCACTGCAAAAGGTGTACCACAAACAAAAGGAGGAGAACAGCAAGTCAACAGCTGGATTGCAGGCGCTGACCAAAGGCAAGGATAAACAAGCAGAAGCCCGCATGTCCTTGTTGAGGGTAAGCCCACCTTCTGCATATGTGCGCACACACACACACACACACAAATCCTCTTCCCAGATAAAGAGCAGACAGAGGATAATGCATTCCAGATTCAATACTGCTGGGCAAAACTTGGAGGGCAGAAACTAGAATCCTTTGGCCCCTCGACAACTGCAGAGTTTTGGGAAAGGTATATCTTAAAAATGCATGCAGACTTAACTGAGGCAAACATTTCCATCTTGGTCCTAGAAGATATATACTCTCTGTAAAATCCACTGTGTGAGCAGAATTCTCTTTGGCTTGCACTGAACTCTTTCTCAGGCTGGATATTTCAGGTGGAAATTGACTACACAACAAACAAAAATATCTCCCTTCATATGCATCCCCAGACATTGTTGGGGGGCAAAGATCTCTTTTCACAGCTGGGGCATGGAAATGGAAATGCAAAAGGCCCGGATGAAAATTAGGTATTTTCAACAGACCAAGTTTTCTGAAAAATGCAAAAGCAAAGTTGTAACCAGCCACGCTAGTCCACACAAAATCCAGACTAAGAAGAAAAAAATCCATGTAATACTTTTTATTATGATCGAAACAACACAAAGCTGTCTAGATTCATCAGAAGTTAAAATCATTTCAAATGCGGAGGAGGAAAAAAGCAGATTTTATAGGTCAATAAAATATTTGGCAGCCACTGGTGTCAAATTCTGAAAGGCTCACAGTTTGTTTGTTTGTTTGTTTATTTCGATTTATATCCCGCCCTACCCCACCGATGCGGGCTCAGGGCGGCTCACAACACAAAGTTCTAACAATAAAAACAAAATTTAAAATACATTAATAATTTCTCTCTCTCTCGGCTTGGCTTCGCGAACGA
Organism: Heteronotia binoei; assembly: GCF_032191835.1. Lineage (NCBI taxonomy): Eukaryota > Metazoa > Chordata > Lepidosauria > Squamata > Gekkonidae > Heteronotia > Heteronotia binoei. Next base: position 6,927,422 of record NC_083239.1, on the reverse strand, counting down.
AGATTTAAGAAGGGTGCAATAGTCCACGTCTGCTGCAGGCTCGCTGGTGGCTGACAAGACCAATGCGGGACAGGCAGGTCCGGCCACAGCGGCTGCAGGGAAAAGTCTGATTTAGGGTTGGTCCTGTAGCAGTGCGATTCTTCCTCAATCTCCTTTTGTCCTCAAGACCAGCTATGCGTGTGTTCTCAAAGGAAGAGACAGCCTGGTGGATGGTGTGCCTCCATGCTTTGCGATCTGAGGCTAGGTCAGACCACTGGTGATGGTTGATGTGACAGGTGCTAAGGGATTTCTTCAAGGAGTCCTTGTACCTCTTCTTTGGTGCCCCTCTATTTCGATGGCCGGTGGAGAGTTCGCCATACAGGGCAATCTTGGGAAGGCGGTGGTTTTCCATCCTAGAAATATGCCCTGCCCAGCGCAGCTGCGTCTTCAACAGCAGTGCCTCGATGCTGGTAACCTCTGCCCGCTTGAGGACTTCAGTGTTGGTCACAAAGTCACTCCAGTGGATGTTGAGGATGGTGCGAAGGCAGCGCTGATGAAAGCGCTCAAGGAGTCGCAGGTGATGACGGTATAAAACCCACGATTCGGAGCCATAGATGAGGGTTGTCATCACAACCGCTTTGTAAACATTGATCTTTGTGCCTTTTTTCAGATGCTTGTTGCTCCACACTCTTTTGTGCAGTCGGCCAAATGCACGGTTTGCCTTTGCCAGCCTGTTGTCAATCTCCTTGTCGATCTTGGCATCTGAGGAGATGATGCACCGACATGGTATTTGTTCTCAGGCAGCTCCAAGAGAAATGCAGGGAACAGAACAAGGGTCTGTATGTGACTTTTGTCGACCTTACCAAAGCTTTCGATACCGTTAGCAGGAAAGGCCTGTGGCAAATCTTGGAACGTTTAGGATGTCCCCCAAGGTTCCTCAGCATGATCATCCAGCTACACGAAGACCAGCGAGGCCAAGTCAGACACTGCAACGACCTCTCAGAGCCCTTCCCAATAGGCACAGGTGTAAAGCAAGGCTGCGTTCTCGCTCCAACTCTCTTTACGATCTTCTTTAGCATTAATAATTTACACAATAAAATAAACACAATTGTCAGCGTGCTCTGCTACAGTCTTCCTTAAAATTCAGATATTCAGGTATTCAGATATTCAGATATACAGATGCCGGTCAGTTGTATGCCAAACTGCCCAAGGTTCCGCAGGGCCCTCACCTCCTCCGACAGTTCTATTGCTCTAGGTCATGGGTGTTGAACTCATTTGTTATGAGGGCCAGATCTGACATAAATGAGACCTTGAAGGGCCGAGCCATATTGGGCCGGGCCATGTGTGTACCTATTTAAGATTAGGTAGCAGACAAACACACACACACACACACATATTTTAAAACTTAAAAACATGCTTAAAACGTTAGCACTGATTGGTCTTAAAGGTGCTTTCTTTGTAGGAAACAAGAGAGAGGGAGAAGGAAGCAGATGACAGCCAGTTGCTCAGAGGCCTGATAGGAGTTTTCCGGGGGCCTGATTCGGCCCCCGAACTGCATGTTTGACACCCCTGCTCTAGGCGTTAGATTATAGCATGGGCATTCTGGGAATAGGCAAACAATAGAAAATAATCGCACTTGGAAAAATGCAGTCCACCAAAGTCCAAATGCACAGCTCAGGAAAGCCTCTCCCTTCAAACTGCACCTTCAGGGAGCTTCGTAACAACGTCCAGCACAGAACAGTTGACTGGCTAAAAAGCTGTGGGCGTGACAGGGCATGAGCACTGAGCACAGTCTGCAATGGGGAAGTTTCCTTAAACTTTACAGATTTGCCATGTTCCACCTGGCTGCCAAGTCCACCATCGCTTACCTGCGTTGATGTCATAAGGGAAATCCTACGACATTATGAAAGACTTCAGGAAAGCTTTTCAAAGGTTGGAATCTGAATTCAAGGCCTCGGAGCACCATATCATACACGTTATAAACTCTGACTCACAAAAAAACTTATCCGAAAAAAATTAAGGTGCCACCGGATTCCGGCTTGATTTTGTACATCCCTGTACAAGCACATAACAGCTTTTCAATATTGTCTGCAGCGAGAATCCCCCTGCCAGATTTTCTTGCATCCCAAAGTTCAAGCATGTGCTACTGCAAGCCCTCCACATTACTATACAATGGATGGTTTGGCTCTGGCAGACCCTGTGTCAGCAGAAGCTCAGTTACAGCTGTGCTGTCCCTCAGCACTGCAGGAGGGTCGAAACAGCTGTAGTTTCCTCCCTTACCTCCAAGCCTCTACACACCCCGCCCCCCCCCCCACACTCTTTAATTCTGGGTGTAAGCTTCTGTGTGCATGCACACAAATGTGATGAAGTGTGCACGCACATGAAAGCTTATACTCTGAATTAAACTGTTGGATCATAAAGGTGCCACCGAACTCAAACTCTGTTCTATGCTACAGACTAACATACCTGCCCACCTGAATTTATTTCCATAATGTACATCTTCCTCACACCCCATGGTCCTCAGCTGTAACCTTTAGTTGCTAAGGAATTTTTTTTTTTAAATGGAACTAAAATTTACAAAACTACAGCTGCTCTGGCATATTTGTGAACACATTTGTATATAAAGTGCCCCCGATGTAACATTGTAAGTGACCCTGACGGGGCAGAAAGGAAGAAGAAAAATTTTGGTAAATACTTCAGACAGGGAACCTGGAGAACTTCTAGTACATGCTAAAATGATGCAACACAGCATTGTAAACTCTAAAAGTTAAACACAAATAAACTGCATATCTATTTATAGATCTAATGAACATTGATTCAAAAGAGACTGGTAGGACTACATATGAACATACCGGTATATGAACATATGAAGCTGCCTTATACTGAATCAGACCCTTGGTCCATCAAAGTCAGTATTGTCTTCTCAGACTGGCAGCAGCTCTCCGGAGTCTCAAGCTGAGGTTTTTCACACCTATTTGCCTGGACCCTTTTTTGGAGATGCCAGGGATTGAACCTGGGACCTTCTGCTTCCCAAGCAGATGCTCTACCACTGAGCCACCGTCCCTCCCCTGCTCTCTGGGGTCTCAAGCTGAGGTTTTTCACACCTCTTTGCCTGGACCCTTTTTTGGAGATGCCAGGGATTGAACCTGGGACCTTCTGCTTCCCAAGCAGTTGCTCTTCCACTGAGCCACCGTCCCTCCCCTGCTCTCCAGGGTCTCAAGCTGAGGTTTTTCACACCTCTTTGCCTGGACCCTTTTTTGGAGATGCCGGGGATTGAACCTGGGAGGGACCTTCTGCTTCCCAAGCAGTTGCTCTACCACTGAGCCACCATCCCTCCCCTACAAAGGTGGGTCACTTCTTGTACCAAAAGCGCTCCGTATTTTGATGGAATTGGGAAGGGGACAGAAACCTAGGATATTAGTGAACCAGGACAAGGGTGGTGGAGGGGTCCATAAAGTGGTGTGAATGGTTAAGAAAGTGCTCCCTTGTCTATTGGAAGCCATAAAACAGACCTCTTACTGATTTTTCCTGCTGCAATAAGACCTAACAACTTTGTTTTATGAAAAATAACAGAACTTACTCGTATGAGAGTCTAATCTCATTACATGCAATAAACTAGATTCTTTAAAGTAAAGGAGTACAGTATCACCTTTAAGACCAACAAAGTTTTATTGAGAATGTTAAGCTTGTGTGTGCCCATTTCATTGCCTGACAAAGCGTGCATGAACAAAAGCCTTCACCGACTAAAACCTGAGAGACTGCTGAAATGACCTACTATCTGTCTGAATTGCACCACGATGTTAATTTTATTGTTTTACTGTTTTAGAATTTTAATCAATTCGTTACTTATTGTTTTAAATTACTGTATAACTTGTTATATTAATGGATGTTGTTAGCCGCCCTGAGCCAGCCTCGGCGGGGAGGGCGGGATATAAATAAAATGTATTATTATTATTATTATTATTATTATTATTATTATTATTATTATTATTATTATTATTATTATTATTATTATTATTATTCCAATATGGTGATGAACCCATATCCTTTCTGTGGCTACCAAAAGGTAAAAATGAACTTAAAATTCACCCGGAACAATTCCTGTTTCCACCATCTTGAACAGTTACTCTGAATCCTGGAGAAGGCTGCCCCATTTAAACACACACACACACACACACAAAGCTCACAGGTCTCCCAACACTCAATTAACGCCCCCCCCCCAAAAAAAAATTAGTACTTGGAACAGATACCAGATAAAAGTGTAATAGTTTTCCTCAAAGGTTTGTTTTACAAGTCTCCTGCCACCAAAGCAGTACCATCTACTGACAACACAAGGCCACCAGAGATCACGCCACCATGCAATCTGGACAACAACTGCATCGTGAGCATGAAAGCTCAAAGTACAGGGTAGGTGAATCGAGCTGTAGCTACATGGTTACACAGCAAGCCATGCGCACCTAGTGTATCACTGAAGATTAAAATATTTCAGAGATGTTCTAGAGAATGCTTTAAAAATGGAGAATACCAAAGCCAACGCAGCCATCAAACAGAGGTATGTGCATGGCAGACACAAAAGCAGAGCTATTTTTGTGCTTGCACACTTGACCTCTCCCCTCTTCTATCACCAACTGGGAAAAACCTTGAAATCAAGGATTAAATCAAGCTCCCCACGCAACTGGGGCTCCAAACCTCACTTCAGAATCCTGATTTGGAAGAACCAAACTCCAGTTCCACCCAGTGCCTGCATACCAGCACCACAGCAAACTGGACATCATTTCAAGGCCTCCCAAAGCCTGACGATTTCAAACTGCCGGTGAGGAGAAAGGGAGAACTTAGGGTAAGCTTGCCAGCACAACTTCATGCACTTGTGCCCCTCACAGACAAACTCCATGATTATCCTCAAGGCCAGCCAGTGAAACGGTAGCGAACTTCAAGTTCCTGAAGAGAAGATAGTGTAGGCAAGTGAGCCAAACCGCAGGTCAAACATATAACATATAGTCAAGGAATTCAGCATTTGGAAAGTATGTACCCATTATATAGAAAATGACCACTAAATGGCAAAATAACCCAGTCAGCAAACCTCAAACAGATTACGCCAGGAGTCCTCAAACTACGGCCTGCGGGCCACATGCGGCCCGCCGGGTTATGGCAAAATCAGACCGGAAGTGACGTTCGACCTAAACTCGCGTTAGCAATGCACACTTCCGGCACTGGGCTGAGGCGGCGGAGACAGAGTGTGAAGTGATACCGAGGTGAGGTGAGTTCCCAGGCCGGGGTGTGTGGTGTGGGGAAGGGAGAGAGATGCAGAAGACGGAGAACTGACGGCCCGCGGCCTTGTACAGTAACGGCAGTCCGGCCCTCCAACAGTCTGAGGGACAGTGAACTGGCCCCCTATTTAAAAAGTTTGAGGACCCCTGGATTACACAAACATAAAGCATCTATGTTAATTTCATTTTATGGTGGACGGTACATAAATACAGTACATACACACCACAAAATGACAACACAGTGTTTAGCGCACTGAACATTTCACGGATCAGTGGATCAACCAATGGACTAATTAAGCTCAACATCTTGCTTCCCACAATGGCTAATCAGAGGTTTCTGGAGCACCTTCAAGCAGGACAAGCCAGCTAAAGACTTGTCCTATGGCTGCCCTTGAACATGGAGACTCCATTTAGCTATTGAGGACAGATATACAACCAAGCAGAACATACAGAAAACACATAACACCAAGTTCTCTAACTTCTCATGTTTCTGAATTGTGGTTAAACCTGGAGGAAAAGGCACTTCAAGGGAGTGAGGGCTCCTTTTTTGCTGTGCCAGCAGTCCCCAAATTCCAGATGGGAGCCAGTGTGGTTACAGTAGACAGTGTTGGGCTGGGATTGGGGAGACGCAGGTTCAAATCCCCCGTCGGCCATGAAGTTCACTGCATGACCTTGTGCCCATCACACTCTTGCAGATTAAACTACCTCACAGCATTGTTGTGTAGATAAAACTGAAGACGAGAGAGCCATATGCATTGCTGTGAGTTCCCTGGAGGAAGAGAAGGACACAAAAGAAACAGATTGAGGGTCTGTTTAAGCGCTACTTTGAGCCTAGGATTTTACCCAGTACAGGCATTAGACCCACCCTGCTTTCTCCCCCAACCTCACTGGAGTAAAGGGGAAGCCAAAATCCCAAGGACAAATAATGTCTGAACAACCCTTCTCTCTACAGAAATAATTTTAGAAGTGGCAGTCTACTGTACGGATTGTTAGAATCATACACAAGATCTCAAAAAGTCAGACATTCAGAGACAACGGCTCAAACTTTTGGCTTTCAAGTCAAACCATTCTAGTTCATTTATACAGGGGTGGCCAACAGAAGCTCTCCAGATGTTTTTTTTGCCTACAACTCCCATCAGCCCCAGCCAGCATGGTCAATGGCTGGGGCTGATGGGAGTTGTAGGCAAAAACATCTGGAGTGCTACCGTTGGCCACCCCTGATTTATAACGTTGGCACAGGAGTTCTGTTGTGAGGTTCTTCAGGTTAAGCCCCTTCCCCACTCCCCCGGCAACTTCTCTCTATAATGGTGTAACCTAACTTCTAAGAAAAAAGCTTGAGAATCAGGGTTTGGAACACAGCAAGAAGAAAAACATTACCAAGGGACATGGCTGGAAAAAAGAATCCAAACAGGATAGCATTAAGGTGGCAAATGTGATTTGAAAACCAAAGCTTGGGCAACCATTGTTCCCTCTAAGTTGTGTGTGTGAAGGGGCTGCTCGTTAACACAGAAAGCCCCACTCAGCAGTAATCTGGAGCCCTGCAAGGTTTTGCACTGCCTACTATCCATTTTAAGATTACAGCAGTTATATTCTGCTCAGGATATGAACTGCTCCACTCAGTAGGGGGGGAAATTAGAGGGAACATTGGTCTCTGCATCTCCTTGCATTACTTATAAATCAAACGCCCTGGATATCCTTTCCCAGCTCGACTGATACTTCACAGACTTTTTTTCCTACCCGCTTCACCACCCTTTAGCTCTCTTCCTCTCCTTCATTCTTCTCCCATCTACTTTGGGCCTATGAAACCGCCCTCCTCCCTCTCCTTTCTCAGGCGGCAAAAGAGCTGTTCAAGACCACTAGACCAGCATCAGCTACAGAGCTCAAGGTTGTAAAAACAAACACACCCCTCCCTATATCACAGAGCCAAGACAGGAAGGTGGCTCTCCCAAGGTCGCAGAGCGCAATATTTGGACTTCTCCCCTTGGTCTTTGGATATCCTGGGTCACCAGTAAGGCTGGGATGCGCCAGGTTGCATATCTAAACGCCACAAAGCTGCAAAAGTGATTGTGTTAATCCACATGGTAGACTGCAGGGGATTTGCAGCTAACACAGAGAAAGGAAGAAGCCCATCCCACACAGCCTGTGGGACTTTCCTTTCCTCCACTGCTTCATGTAGTTTAGCAGAAAGAAGAATGGGAAAATCTAATGCAGGCATCGTCCTTGTTAGGAAACGAACACTACCGATGCACAGAGAGCATAACAGCATAGGGAGAAGGCAGACTCCCCCCTCTCCAATCCCAGAGGAAGGAAATACGCACTGCACCCCACATACACTGTTCATTTGCATATATTAACTTATTTTGATTAGGGCTGATTAGTCAACCAAAAACATGTCTTCAGTCACCTACCTTTTATGTCAATTATGTTTCAATAAACTTGAGCACAGCCAAAAAACTTTATATATGCCTTAGATCTACTAACAGCTTCACAGAAGCTACCACTCCACATCCAACATTTTCTTTGTCATGCCTTCTCATTAGAAACCTAATTAAACAGAAGTGCAAGTTTAACTCATAGGTGTAGCATTTAAAATCAAAGGCAGTGTTGTGCAATGGCTAGACTACTGGACTTGGATCAGGGACACACAGGCTCAAATTCCCCACTTTGCCAGGGAAATTCCCCACCCACCAGGAAACCCACTAGGAGGTGAAGTTGGGTCAATCAATGCGTCTCAGTTCTAATTTACCACACGCAACTGTTGAGAAGGTAAAATGGAGGGGGAAGACACCATCTACAATGCCTTGAACTCTCTGGGAACGAGGGAGGGAAATAATAAAATTAGCTCATGGGTCAAATTTGATTAGTTCATTTAAATTTTGCAGACTTTTCTTAATAGAATAAACATTTAGGAGTGGTGTAGTGATTTGAGCATCAGATTACAATCTCAGAGAGTCAGGTTTGAATCCCTCTCTGCCACGGAAATTCTCTGGGTGACTGACTCTCAGCCTCACCTTCCTCACAGGGTTGAAGAAGAAGATATTGGATTTATATCCCGCCTTCCTCACAGGGTTGAAGAGTCTCAGAGTGGCTCACAATCTCCTTTACCTTCGTCCCCCACGACAGACACCCTGTGAGGTGGGTGGGGCTGGAGAGGGCTCTCACAGCAGCTGCCCTTTCAAGGACAACCTTGAAAGGGTGTCGCAAGGATAAAATAGAAGAGGGGAGAAGGCTGATGTAAAGCTGCTTTGGATCCCCATTGGAGAGAAAAGTAGGACATTAAGATCTTCCACACAAACAAAAAGTTACCTTTCCCCTATACATAACCAGAATTAAATTCAGACAGAATATCCAGTTATTTTTCTTCTTCAACAGCTAATCTTTACACACAAGCAAAGTATTTACATCTTTTTAATTAGAAAATGACAGCCACGATTGGCAGACAAGTAAGAAAAGCTACACTGGGGACCCTCAGGAAAAAGATACCACACTAGTTCAAGCCTGCCAAAGAATCATGAGGTCTGCCTTGGTATAAAGCATGTTCATGTGGTATAGTCTTCTCAAGAGACTGCCTCCCTTCAGAATACAGATGAGAAATCCCAGATCTAAAGACAAACACAGGTCGCAAAGAGAGACAAATCAGGAGAAGCCTCTTGGCCAGAAACCATCTCACCTTTCCTCCAAGAACAACATGTAACAGATTTTTTTTTTAAGCGACAACAATCACAATACCCTCACCTGTCTGGAAGAGCAGAAGGTCTCCCTTTACCTGTAATAAGCTGTGAGCTTTTGAGCTGGGAATGCATTCAAACATGCAACCTCTTGCTGGCATTTAGAAGTACTAATGCTTATCAGGGTCAGGCTTGGGGGGCAGGGGAGAGAAGAGGAGAAACCTCTCTCCATTCCCTTCTCTGCCACAGGCTGGCCCATTTTGTTGGCGCTTCCCAAAGTTACCCAGGGCTCAACTCCCACCCCATGCCAAATCCATGCCTTTAATTTCTTCTGCATACAGGTTCACCTCTCTGGCTCACCTTCCCCTCCCTGGAGCTTGCTTAGCCCTACAAAAAGTGTGTGGGGAGTTTTCTGAGAGGTCTGAAAGAAATGACTCCAAGGCACCCCAAGTGGTGCAAGAGGAGAGGGAGAAGAGACGGCTGGGCATTGAGCAGTACGTTGGGAGTCTATTCCCAAGCTGTATCTTGAGCAGACCGAACAAGCCTTGAATCTCCTCCAGACATGCAAGGTGCTGGCAAAAAACCCCACCCCAATTTTCAACAGTCGGCCTGTATCATTTCAGTTAGCCTGTGCCCAACTTCTTCTGCAGCTTGCCTTCAGCCGGAGCTGGAAAGGGGTGGGGGGGACAGAGAAGAGAGAAGATTCAAACCCAGAGACAGAATATGGCTCCCAATAACACCAGTAACATTTTAAAAAAAAATCATCCAATACTAGCAATACAGGTATAAAGGCTCAACACTTTTTTAAAAAAAACCTGTGCATCCTAGCTTTCCAACCATTTAAAAACCAGTTTTAAAAATAAAGGGGACAAAAATAGTTTAAGTGCCTCTGGGCTTGAATATCCGCAAAAACCCAATTCACACAAAGCTACGGCAGCTCATTATAGGACACTGGAGCATCTCTCTTTAATAGTGTGGTGGGAAAGAGGTTAATGGGAGAGCCAGTTGGGTGTAGTGGTTAATCGTGGCGGACTCTAACCTGGGAGAACCGAGTTTGATTTGCTGCTCCTCCACAATCAGCCATCTGGGTGACCTTGGGTCAGTCACAGTTCTTGAAAGAGCTCTCTCAGCCCCACCTACCTCACAGGGTGTCTGTTGTGGGGAGGAGGGAAGGCCACTCTGAGCAAAGGGTGAGGTATAAATCCAGTTATTTTTCTTCTTTCTTGGTAATAACACAAAGCACAGCCCAAAACGGAAAAAAAAAACCCTATAAAATAAAACTGACTCCATTGGTACCTTAGTTTGGAGATACTGCCTTGGTGCTTTTCCAGTTCTCTTTACAAAGGAATTTCAAAGGGAGAGCCCAATGAGAAATTGCAGAATTGCAAATTTATTCACAAATTTAACACTAGGTATTCCCCACTGCTTGATGTAGTAGTGTGAGGACTCTTATTTGGGAGAACCAAGTTTGATTCCCCACTGCTCCACTGCTGGAATTGCCTTGGGTCAGCCATAGCTCTCGCAATAGTTGTCCTTGAAAGGGCAGCTTCTGTGAGAGCTCTCCCAGCCCCACCCACCTCACAGGTGTCTGTTGTGCGGCAAAGAAGATTGTAAGTGGCTCTGCGTCTCTGATTCAGAGAGATTCAGAGAGAATGGGCAGGGTATAAATCTATGGTCTTCTTCTTCTTCACGAATAGGGATCTGAGATTCCTAAGCCACCACAGGTGCTAATAACTTGCATATTCTATCCTGACAGACGTTATTTACCTTAGCCCTCTCTATAGCTTCCTATTTCAGGGGTTCCCAACATGCTGCCCACCAATATCTTACCTGGTGCCTGCCAGGTATTTTTAGAAAGTGGGTGGAGCCAGGTAGAGCTTTTGTCCTGGGTTCTGATTGGCCACTGGAGATTTAATTGGCTGTGCATATTTTTTTAAAACACTGCTTTGGCATCAGTTTTTCTCAGCTCAAGGATCTTTAGTGTGACTGAAAATATGCTGGGGCAGCCATTTTGTGTCTTGCTTCCCCTGTTGCGGCAGCCATACCGAAACAGCCGTTTAGCGGCTGTGCCCACCACACCGTCAGAATTCCAAAGGTACCTGCGGGCTTAAAAAGATTGGGAACACCTGTCCTATTGTATTGGCTTTTCTGATTTCATCCTGCGCTACATTTTTGGTATTGCTTATCTAGCCAAGTCAGAAATGTCTCACATCCACTCTGAGCAAACTGACAACTCTTTGGATTGGATTTTTGTTTTGAATTAGCCACTATCACATCCTCACCAAACTTTTCTGTTGTGCATATAAACAGGGCTGATAGATTTCATGCATCTGAGGAAGTGAACTCTGACTGATGAAAGGTTATGCTGGAATACACTTCGTTTATCTTTAAAGGTGCCACTGGGTTCCTGTTTTATTCTACTGTTACACACGACTAACATGGCTACCTATCTGGAGGTGGCTTTCTACAAGCAAAGCATGCTATCTCCAAACAGGCCGTGGATACATGTTAGTTTAGTTTAGTTTATTTGTAATTTGTATCCCGCCCTTCCCACAAGGTGGCTCAGGGCGGCTTACAGAATATAAAATCTAACATAAGAATATAAAAATTTAAACATTTTACACAGTTTGCATAGTTAAAGATTTAAACATTTCACACAGTTTACATAGTTAAAACATTAAAAACATATAGCAATCTTATAAAAACTACACTCAGTTTCAAGTTTCAAGTGCCGGTTAGTTGTAAGCCAGCCGGAAGAGGACTGTCTTACAGGCCCTGCGGAATTGAGCGAGATCCTGCAGGGCCCTTACCTCTTCCGGCAGCTGGTTCCACCAGGAAGGGGCCATTACGGAGAAGGCCCTATCCCTAGTAGATTTCAAATGGGCTTCCTTTGGCCCGGGGACAACTAGGAGGTTTTGAGTTCCCAATCTCAGTACTCTCTTGGGAACATGTGGGGAGAGACGGTCCCTCAGGTAGGCAGGTCCTAGGCCATATAGGGCTTTGAAGGTAATGACCAGCACCTTGTACCGAACTCGATAAAGTATTGGCAGCCAGTGCAGAACCCGAAGTCCCAGCTGAATGTGCTCCCGTCTTGGGACGTGTTAGGAGGTCCAAGTCAGGCTACCATGGAGACACACATCTCCCCATCCCACTTGTATGTACCACTCTCTCAGTCCTTGGTTGTAGCCACAAGCCCTTCACAACTGTGGGCTCCTAGGATCAGGTCATACTGCAGAGCAAGGATTGGCATTCAGGAACCAAGAGCAAAAAATGAGTGTATAAAGGATGCTTAGTGGAGGCTGATAAGCTCTGCAGACTTGGCGTGTGTGAGAGAGTGTGGGGTGCGAGCCTTCCCCTCCCCTCTGAAATTCAGAAGTGGAACATATTCATAGGACACTGTAGTTAGAGTTGCCAAGTCCAATTCAGGAACTATCTGGGGACTTTGGGGGTGGAGCCAGGAGACTTTGGGGGTGGAGCCAGGAGACTTTGGGGGCGGAGCCAGGAACAAGGGTGTGACAAGCATAATTGAACTCCAAGGGAGTTCTGGCCATCACATTTAAAGGGACAGCACACCTTTGTAAATGCCTTCCTTCCGTAGGAAATAATGAAGGATAGCGGCACCTTCTTTTGGGGCTCATAGAATTGGACCCCCTGGTCCAATCGTTTTGAAACTTGGGAGGTACTTTGGGGAGATGCACTAGATACTATACTGAACATTCGGTGCCTCTACCTCAAAAAACAGCTCCCCCAGAGCCCCCAAAACCTCCAGATCAATTCCCCATTATACCCTATGAGAATCGATTTCCACATAGGGAATAATGAATTGCTCAGCAGATGTCCCCCCGCCCCCCCCCCCCCCCCGCAGTTTCTGGAGACTCTGAAGCGAGGGATTGGCCTCTCTACTCACAAGTTGCCGCCAACTTCTTCCAAGTAACACAGACACACCATCCCAAGAGGAAGCCTTTCGATCGGAGACTGAAGCCTCCGGAGGTGTAAAGGCACATGGTCCTCTGGGGGAGGGGCTTCCCCCCGCCGGCCGGCTGATTGGGGGTGGGAAGGAGCCTGGGAAAGCGGAAGAACTCCCGCTGGGACCTGGGGATTGGCAAGCCTAGCCGTAGGACAACATATAGGTTAAAATGACCCTGAGAATTTAGAGCTTTTACATTTTCAGCATCACCTTAGCATAAAACAGACCCTCTGGCTAGTTTAAACAGGAGGCGTTAGGCTCATAAACAAAAAAGGGAACCTTGTAAGTAAAGTATTAGAAACATCACTTTTCATGACGATTCAGAGACCGGGGGGCCTTCTCCACAACATGCTGCAGTCGGCAATGGGGGCAAGGCACAAGAGATGAACAAAGCAACTAAAAACACTCTCCTTCCCCCCCCCCCAGGTCCCATGCAAAGATTTACCAGCTAGCACCCAATACCTCAGTGCAGTACAGAACACATAGGCAAGAGGAGTGGGTGAGGAATACCAGTGGGGATTGCCTACTGGTTTCATCTGTCCAACACCTTCATTGACCTAGATCCACCCCCAACCAACCCCTGCAGCCTCTTTTCTACTTGAGTTCTGCAGCCACAGACATCAGAAAGTAGCTGGAGAGAAGGTTTACCCAGCAGTTAATTAAACTAAGCATCAAATTAAATACTGCAAAATTAAAATAGCTCCGGAAATTAATTTCTAGTATTAAAAAAAAAAACACCTGGTATGGAAAGATACCATTTAAAGAGTGAACAGAACCCGCTGAGGCAGGAAAAGATACAGCACCATCCAGTCCCTGAATCCCTGTTGCCAGCCCCAGGAAAATGGTGACACAGTCTCCACCACCACCACCACCCTCCTCCTCTATTTTTCTCCCAAATTCCAAGGAACAAAACATATACCCTCAATTTGACTATGGATCTGCCATCCCGGTCAGCTGCACCTATGCCCACCACAGCTATGTGGCTGTCCCCTGCCATTCAAAACCTGTTAACATGTCTACCACCCAAGCCTTTGAACTCCGCTGGAGGTCCAAATACCAGCAGCTTTCCTTAACAGCGCCCATCAGTCATTCAAGCGCACTAGAGACAAATCTCACTCTTGTGGGGCAGAGCACAGAAGCAAAAGCAGACAAGGCAGTGTGGAAATTTTTTATTATAAAATACCTCCTAGTGGAGATTTTGCAACGCTGCAGGCAAGCTTGTTGGAAATAACAAAAGGAAAATTTGGGCAAAAAAAAGCATCCGGAGTTTTGTGGCTTCTGCCTGCACATGAGTGTGCTAAGGAGAAAGAGGAGGGAAGAAGAGAGAAGCAAACCCTTTTGTAATTTAAAAGGAATTTTGTGCCACTTGATGGCATCTTAGTTATGGCAGTTAATGCAAACAAAAACATCGTTCAATAGGACAACGCTAACTTGTTCTGGTCTCAGCACAGCAGCAAAGATCCAGCTAAGATCAAAACCTAAAAGAACATCAGGAAATCAGGTACCGGTATCAGAACCAGGTACTCTCAATGCACAGACACCATTCTTTGATTCCCAGGATTACAGCCGGGCTTATCTGCAGCACTTACCATTTACAGCCTTAATCTCTATAAACCTGGGGGGGGGGGGGAATTCAAACTATTCATTAACAGAACACTTCATGCCAGAAAATGAAAACAGGATGATAATATTGACCAAAATTTCTTAAACTGGGAGGACAGAAAGGCAGCAAGGAAAAAAGCCAAGGGTGGGGGAGACAGCCTGGAGTTGCCTGATTCAGCAAATAACAGTGCCCAGACTTTAAGAGTAATAGGAAACTGCATAGAAAAACATGTGCTCTGTAGATTTCAAGCAGGAGACAAGGCTTTTACCCTTCGGAATTAACAAGGTTTTTTTGACTCTATCAGTGCCCTCTGCAGGCCAACAAGTGTTCCTGCATTATACTTCAAGGAGTAAACTCAGTGTGTAGTTTAAGTACAGACCACATGAGATCTTAGTTATTATAAAGGTGCTTTATTTCATTTGCCCAGATAATCCACCCTAACAGGCAGCGATTCTGCAGTGTCTTAAACAGAAAGCTCTTTCCAAATGCTTAATACCCACAATCTGAGGGCCTTCTGTACACCAGATATGAACATTAACATGAAGCTCCGATTTATATATTATATTGATCCAATTAGGTCAGGGATGTCAAACATGCAGCCCGAGGGCCAAATCAGGCTCCCGGAAGGCTCCTATCAGCCCCCTGAATAACTGGCTGTTTTCTTCCTTCTCCCTCTCTTGCTTTGTCAGGCTTGCTCAGTCACACAGCTTGCTTTGCCAGGCTCTCTCAATTGCACAGCAGAGCTACTGAGCCAAGTCCTTCTATTGATTGAGGCTCCTCCCCCTCCTGGTCCTCTGGGGAAGGAAGGAAGGAAAGAGCCAGAGCTTCCTTTGCTCAATTCCCTGGATCCCATGGGAGAAATACAAAGAAAGCACCTTTAAGACCAAACAAGTGCTAATGTTTCAAGCATATTTTATTTTAAGGGTTTTAGAAAATCTTTGTGTTTGTGTGGATCCTTCATAAAGTTTATATCTCCGCTACCTGCCATTACCGGCCCAACAAGGTCTCATTTATGTCAGATCCAGCCCTCATAACAAATAAGCTTGACATCCCTGAACTAGGTAGTGATACCTAGAGCAGAAGCTATCCCCAAACCTGCTGCCTGAGATCCTTTAACTGGAGATGCCACAAACTGAACCTTGGACCGTCTACATGTAAAACAAGTGCTTTGCCACTGATCTGCAGCCCTTCCGCAAAGGTTCATGTTTTCTTCTGCAACCATGGAGACTAAAAATATTCCCCTCCACATCTCTAAAACTCTTAACACATACAAATACACACACACACAAAAAAAAACTACCACCACCACCACCACCCTGAGGTTGTAAGAAAAAACTCTGGGTATGGAAACAAGAAGCCACCCATCTCACATTCAGGGTATTTTAAAACAGTAGTGAGATCTCTAGGGTTGCCAAGTCCAATTCAAGAAATATCTGGGGACTTTGGGGGTGGAGCCAGGAGACTTTGAGGGTGGAGCCAGGAGACATTAGGGGCGGAGCCAGGAGCAAGGGTGTGACAAGCATAAATGAACTCCAAGGAGTTCCAGCCATCACATTTAAAGGGACAGCACACCCTTGTAAATGTCTTCCTTCCATAGGAAATAATGAAGGATAGGGGGCACCTTCTTTTGGGGCTCATAAAATTGGACCCCCTGGTCCAATCGTTTTGAAAACTTGGGGGGTACTTTGGGGAGATGCACTAGATACTATACTGAAAATTCGGTGCCTCTACCTCAAAAAACAGCTCCCCAGAGCCCCTGAAACCTCCAGATCAATTCCCCATTATACCCTATAAGAATTGATCTCCACATAGGGAATAATGAAGTGCTCAGCAGTTTCCCTCCCCCCCCCCCCCATTTCTGGCGACTCTGAAGCGAGGGAGGGGCCTCTCTACTCACGAGTTGCTGCCAACTTCTTCCAAGTAACACAGACACCCCATCCCAAGAGGAAGCCTTTCAATTGGAGACTGAAGCCTCCGGAGGTGTAAAGGGACATGGTCCTCTGGGGGAGGGGCTTTCCCCCCCCCCCCGCCGGCCAGCTGAATGGGGGCGGGAAGGAGCCTGGGAAAGCGGAAGAACTCCCACTGGGACCTGGGGATTGGCAAGCCTAGAGATCTCCCCAGAAAAAACAAAGGGAAGGAAGTTTTAGGGTTGAAGAATTGTTCATTCCTGCATATCAGCTGCAATATGTTGATATCAGCAGTGCTCAGCAGTGTCCATACTAGACAGTTTTCACATTATCCAAGGACAGCATTTGAACAAAGAAGGGCTGCTTCCCATCCTCCGTGCCAACAGTGTTTTTGCTTAGGGCTTCCAGGCCTGTGTTGGAAAATACCTGGAGACTTTGGGGGTGGATCCAGGCTGATCTCTGCTGGCTGGAGGTCAGCTGTCGAAATGGGAGATTCCCAGGCCCTACCTAGAGGTTGGCGACCTATTTTTGCTCTACTTGATGCTCTCAAGGTAAGCAAAAGCAGAGCTGTGAAGATTTTGCCTGGTTGTGGTGCAACACATTATATTCTTGTTGATTTTAATGATCTTGAAGGTATTATTGATCCTGTAGTAAGATCCTTAAACATGTTTCAAAGCAGAATAAACTAAGAACCCTAAAAAAAGTTGTCGCAGTTCTTTCTTCCTTTGCTAGCAAAATCTTTTTTCATTTAAAAAGTTGGGGTAAATTTGAATTTGTTGTACCTATGTAGTGATGAACAAAGATACTTCACCAATTTCTGAAAGTCTGCAAAAGCTTATCCCCTACACAAAAACATTTTATTTCTTTTATCGCTTGAGCCAAAAGCCTTAATTAAAATTACTACCACAGAATACACATAGATGTAGTAAAAAACCTCCCAATATTATAATCATTTCTATCCAGCAAAATAATTACCACTATTCATTTAAATTGTCATCTTTACTTCATTTTCCATTTTGATGCAAGGAATCTTCAACATATTTTAGTGTCTGCAATTGCAAATCCAGTTTCTTTCCAGACAATCTGAGAATTTAGGATCCAGAGCCCAATTACTTCACGATCTGGGAGGAGGGACCACATAGTCCAACATCCTCGGTCTTCCTTTACTTCTCCTTTTAGACACACCGTATTTTTGGAAATATGTATACCCAACAGAGTTGACAAAACTATAAACTGTGGGAAATTCTATGGAGATGGATGCATTTCACAGTTTATGGAGGAGCTTTTTGTCATTTTCTGATAAATGTATTCCAGATTATAGATATTACTGTTTAAATTTTATTTTTGATTGCTTGTTGCAAGGGCAGGACACACTAACCAAAGGACAAAGAAAGACAGGTGTAATTTGTGTTTACTTATATAAACTCTCATGCATGTCATTCTGGGAAGCGGGAATCTATCTGCACAACACACACTTTGAAAAATTCAGGGCCAGTGAAGGACCAGAAAGCAAAACCGAAAGTGGGAAGCATATTAATAATGGACTTAGCCTTTCTGTCCTACCTGGTTTGCACAATAAATATGTCACTTACTCCCTTTTTGTTGTGCATATTTCCGCACAGCTGTGAACATTGCATTGTAGCAAAACCGCATTTTATAATGCAATACATGTGAAAATTCAGCGCTTCACCCCCCCCCCCCCCAGGTTTACACATTTGTTGCGAGTCTGAATTGCCACAGGAAACACTGTCAGGCAAACATCATGCTCTTCCATGGGTTGTGTACATTTTCTAAGGAGATTTGACAAAACTCCCCTACTCCCTGCAGTGTTGACAAGACTGACTTATGGGATTTCCCCCCTCACAGAACTCCTGTGGGAGTCTGCTCATCTACCAAGGTTATTTTACATGCAGAAGGAAGGTTGGCACTATTGTCAGTGAAGAGTCACTTCCAGGACTAATGTTTTATTGTTGTTTATATGACTTTAAATTGTTTGGACATTTCCAATTGTGGTTACCTGCCCTAAGCCCACTTGCAGGGAGGGCGCAGCACAAATTAATCAAAATAAATAAATAATGGCCACACATAGGCTTGCTCTTAATCCCTGTGTGCTTTTCTAAAGCAAAGCCAACATGGCCCACTCCAGATAGGAAAGGAACCAATGTGCTTTGTCCTAAGAAAAGGCCATTTGAACAGAAGTTGCCATCTGATGCGTTCCTGGGTTGCTCAAAAGTCTGAACAAAGAGGCTTTAGCAATACCGAAAAGTCTCAAGAGGCCAAAGATTTGCCATAAGACAAAAAACCCAGAGTCTGAAGTGAGGCAGCTCCAGCCATGGCAAACAGTGAAGCCACCCCTCTGGTGAAAAGACGAAAGGGTGTGGCATTTGCAAATGGGGAAACTGAGCCACAGATGCAAGCAATAGCTTGCAAGAGGCATGATTTCTAGATCATATTTTGGCCACTGTGGGAAATTGCTTGCCTACTTTACCTCCAAACTCCTACTTTCCTTATTTGTGTAACTTGAGCAAACTGTAGTGTGCATAAAGGATCCTCTTACTCATTCATCTTTCTTCCTTGGATGAACAACAGTCAACCATTATGCTCACTTTGCACTCCCAACATAATCAACGTGCACAAGGTTTATGACAACGCTGAATTTGGGAGTTCAAGTCACCGAGAACAGTGTCATCCAAGTAACTGAAACAATAAAAAAAACAAAAACCATGGCCAAGATAGGAACTGGAGACTCGCTCATATTCAGCTTGCTAGCCACAGAAACTAGCTTGCACATACATCAAGGGAAAAGGCCAACTGCCAATATTTGCAGGGTTGTTTTTTTTTTTTTTTTTAAAGGGGGGTGTCTTAGCTATAAACTGGGAAGGTTCCAACAGCTGCTACCTTGACCTCAGAGAGGCTCCGTCCAGGCTTATCACTTCGCCTTGTCCTCCTCTTAGTGGTGCTCTCTGGCAGAACAGTTTTGGGAGGGGTGGCTTTCTTGCCACAAAGGCTGCTGGCAGCAAGACTGATGAATACGCCACAGGCAAGAGAGTAAGAGCACATATGCATGCTGTAACTTTTGCAGCACCCCCCCCCCCCCCTACCACTTCCAAGTGCCTAATTCTGTCCCTGGCTGAGCATCATTTCATCCACTCCCCACCCCCAACACCACACACACACACACACCTTCCTGTGAGATGTCAGAACGATCTTGGATCTTTGCCTAGGCAGCTCCAACACAGATTTCTCCTTCATTTGACAGCAGTGCTGCCAGTGAGGGGGGGGTCAGGAGGGAAGGGAGAGAGAGGAGAGATTTGGTGGCAGGGATCCTTCTGGAGCTGGGTGGGTAGAAGAGAGATTGCAGGTGTTAGGGAAAGAGTGTCCATTCCTACCACGGTGCATTTTTTTTTGAGCCAGCCCTCTCCCACAACCCGTTTCTTCCTCCCCCCGCCCCCAAGTATCGCAGAACAGGCCATTTCAGTCTCTCCATGCTGGGCGGCCTGGCCTTCCTCAGCCTGTTCACAGATGGCTGTTTCTCCTCACTCAAGCACTTGACCTAAATCTTTCTCCTTCCTGATCCAGCGGCACTGCAAATGTCTCCCCCGCACTGCTCAAGGCACGGTGAGGGAGGAAGAAAGAAGACCGCAAGAGGGGAGTTCCCCCCTGCCCACAGCAAGCCCCCCACCCCACAGTTCCCCATAAAAGAAAAGTGAGAAAAAGGAAAATAAAATTCTAACTTCCATGGTCCAAGGCATCAGCTGTTGCCATCAGCTCTGAGCCACAGTCTGAAAACTGGGTAACCACACATCCGGCCCCAATCTCTCTGATAAACCTCCCCCCCCCCCCCCCCACCCCGCCAGCATGAAGAAAGCTCCAAGAGATCTAAAGTTTCGCCGGTGACTCAGCGGCTGCTTTCTTCAGCCAACAGCATGTCTCTTTCTCTCTCTCTCGTCCACACACACCCCACAAAGGAAATGGAAAAAAGTAAAAAAGATGCCTTCAAGTCCCCAGCAGCCGGACGACACCCATACTCAAGCGAGAGAGCGAAAAAAATTGCGTGCTTGTGCGGCAGTACCTCGTTATCCTTACAACAACCCTTGTTGTGCATGACAGGGGTTTCTAAAACGAGGCATAGGATGGAGAAAACTGATACAAGGAGTTTTTCCTCCTATAATGTGAGCATTCAGGGCACCCAATGAAACTGAGAAATAGGTTCGGGACAGAGAAAAGGAAACACTTCTTTATTCAACGGATGATTGAACTATGGAATTAGCTGCCGGTGGATGACCATGACCAAATATAGCTTTAAAAGCCTGTGGACACATCTGTGAAGGCCACAGCTGCCACAGGAGGTGAAACCAAACCTCACATGACTTCTGCAGGAGGTGGAGTCAAGTGGAACGCTTCCCAACCTGATTAAGGAAAGTCCAGTGCTCCTCAGCCTCCAGTGGAAAACTCTTTTATGAGGGCAGCCAAGCCAGCCTTACAATGGCCCCACCCACTTTGAGAGCTCATGTAGGGGAACACTGGGTTAGACAGATTCACGGAGGAGAGATCCACTTACGGCCGCTAGCCAATGGTGACTGAAGGGAGCCTCTGCAAACAGAGGCAGCAAACTCTGAATGCCAGCGCCAGAAGCAATAGCAAAGCTTGGTCTCTTTGGTGCTCTCCTACATTAGCCTTCTTTTACACCCACCACACTGAAACCGAAAGCTGCCAACTATAGGCTGGAAAATGTCTGGAGATATGGTGATATAGCCTGGGGAAGAGAGGAACCTCAGCAAGGTAAAATGCTCCAGAACCATTCTTTCTACTAACCCTGTAGTTTGGAGATCAGATGTGATTCCAGAACTCCGCACCCCACCTGAAAGGCTGGCAACCCTACTTCAATCCCTCAAAACCTCGTGGCACCTTAAAAGATGAACTACCATCTGGACTATCTCCAGGGCAGAAGTTTCCGACCTTTTAAAGCCTGCAGACAAATTAGAAATGTTGAGACCAGTGAGACCAGTTGAGACCAGTGTTGATACCAGTGGTATCCAAAGGAGGTAGAGCCAAACAGAATAGCTCCCTCCTCACATCTCCCGGGAAGGATAGCCTGAGGAATGGACCCACTCTCTGACAAAGGAAGTGCCGTTCCTCCTGTGGGAAGCCCATTAATTTGAACGAGGGTAGCTAGTACCAAATTCTGCCCTACAATGGCCCTGCACATTTTCTGAAAAGCTCAGTGGGCCCCAAGATAAATGACATCATGGACGCCATGTTGGAGAACCCTGCTCCAGGTGGTACCTGTGTTAGTCTGTTGTAGCCAATTTTTTAAAAAGTCTGTGGCTCCTTAAAGACTAGCAAGATTTTATTTCAGTGTACACTTGCACAGACTGGAGAAGCTCCTCAGTCGTCCGAGGAAATCTATGCTAGAATAAAATCATGGTAGCCTTGAAGGTGTCACAAGAGTCTCCTTTCTAAGTGTGACTGAAGCTTTCACAACTCTTTTGTTGTGCTACATGAGGTCAACCAAAATGGAAACAGTGCTCTTGCAGTAACGCAAAGCATGCATTCAGACACACCCCAAATGTGTGTGTGTGTGAATGAGTGGGAGGGATGGGGGGGGGGGGAGAGAGAGCGTAGCCAACATGGTGGATAGTGTCTGACTAAGTTCTTGGAGACCAGATTTAAAGCCCCACTCTGCCAGGTGAGCTTGTACCAGTTACTCTCAGCCTAACCTACCACACCAGGTTGTTAAGAGCAAAAAGGGGAAATGCAAACTACATATGCCTCCCTAAGTTTCGGGAAGAAAACGCAGGATAAAATGTATTAGAGACAGATACTAGTCCCCCTCCTTGCAAGAAGATTTTTGTTGGGTTTTTTTGCAAGAGCGCGCATAGAAATAGGGTGCTTCAAAGCATCCCTCCCTAACCAAGCCTTTTTGCAAATGCCAGCAGAAAGATCCTCTTCTCTTAACAATGTATGCATATATTTGCAGAGAAGGGAGGGGGTTAAGCAATGGATCGTTGCTAAAGCAGCCTTCCCCAGCCAAGCCGGTCCGTAAGCGCCAGTGGTACCGCCCCCAGCGCCACCAGAATGCTTTTCAAATCCCCTACGCGCGGCGTGACTCACTGCAACCCCACATTGCCCAAAACAAGTTCCAACAAGGAGAAGGAATGGAGAGAGAGAGAGAGAGAGAGAGAATCTGGAGGCGGGGATAGAAAGCAGCAAGAGGGAGGGAGGGAGACTGAAGGGGGCAGAAAGAGAGAGCGAACGCAGGCTGGAAAGAACAGGGCTTGAAACTCTGCCTTGCTGGCTGGAGGCTAATTGGTTCCGGCAACAGCCTGCTCTGCTTGGCCACGCTTCCTCAAATCCTGCTCCAGCCACTGCAATGCTGGCCTGAGGAGGGGAGGAGGCGTTTCCCCCCTCCCCCAAGGCACTGGACAAAACCCTGCTGAGACACTGCCAACAAAAAAAAAAAACTCCCCTAAAAAGGCTGGGGCGGGGGGCTTCCATTTTGCCCAAAAGGCTTCTTGACTGCTATATGGTTAGACCTGTCTGCCCTGTGAGAACCCCAACACTACAGAGGAAGCCAGCTGGGGGCAGCAGAAGCATATCTGAGAAAGGGGAGGGGGCAGTAAGCGAGGCCCCCTTCACCCCAGACTGCTAAGGGGGAGAGGGCTTTTAATGCCAAAACTGCAGTCAACAGCCAGAATGCAGGTTAAGGCAAACCTTAAGTACGTCTTCTGCCTTACTGTATTAATTCATTTCACTTTATTCTGATCATTTATCTATTTACACTCCACTGTTGTGCAACGTGGCCTACGCTGCTCTCTCTCCTCTCCCATTTTATTCCTAATGACCACCCCATAGGGTAGGGTAGGAAGAGAGAGTAACTGGCCCAAGATCGCTAAATGGGCTTAACACGGCAGATGGTAAATTTGAACTGAGCTCTCCCAGATTTTAGTCCAGCACCAGCCACTTCACCACATTGGTTCTTGATCAGGCCAGCGGAACTGAGTTAAGTGGGACTCTCGTCTTCTGTTACTGCACACTCTGCCTTCCAGCCAATGCTCAAAGAACAACAAGCCTAAAGATTCTAGTCCTCAGGGTAGCACATGGCAGTTCTGCATCAAAAGCTCAACCAAACAGGTCCAGTGTAGCTGTCACTAGGCTTCCTCCAGGAGTGCAGTTGCTTCACAGAACGAACACAAGCTCCTCTCAGGCCTTTTACCAGCTTGGCTTCCATAGCAAGCTTTCGCTCCAGTCTCATAGTCTCCAGACACTGCAGTACAACAAAGTTTACGATTTTCTTCCCTCACTTTTGGGAAGAAATAGCTACATTTCCCTTTGCCCGCTCGAATGAATTTTGCTTTGGTTGTTATAAAATGTGGACCCATAGAAAGCAGTTTCTTCCCCACAATGGACACACAAATTCCTTTTTGGGGGCTGCTACCCCTACGGGTGAGGATGAAGGACATTTCACATATCATTTATTAAAAACCTGGCTTCCCTTCAGGGAATGCAGAGCAGCTTATGTGGATTTTCCCACCTTGATTTCATAACAACAACCCTGCAGGGTAGGCTTAAGATATAAATAGTCAAAATGCCTATGGCTAACCAGTAAACTAATTCACAACTGAGCAGAAATTTGAACTCAGGTCTCAAGCAAAATTTAATACTCCACCACACTTGTTCTTGGACCATGTGCTCTGTGGCATTCTGTCTGAACAGGGAAACTAGGTGGCATTAACCAGACCCTTAGCTTGCAGCCCCAAGACACAAGTACACGACACACATAACATTTCCATAACTCAGGGGGAGCAAGTTAGCAGCTAGGACTTTACACAAGGAGCTGCCTTGTAGTGATTAAGACTGTTGGTCCATCAAGATCAATGATTTATACTCTAACTGGAGAGCCAGTTTGGTGTAGTGGTTAAGTGTGCGGACTCTTATCTGGGAGAACCGGGTTTGATTCCCCACTCCTCCACTTGCAGCTGCTGGAATGGCCTTGGGTCAGCCAGAGCTCTCTTATCTGGGAGAACCGGGTTTGATTCCCACTCCTCCACTTGCAGCTGCTGGAATGGCCTTGGGTCAGTCACAGCTCTCTTATCTGGGAGAACCGGGTTTGATTCCCCACTCCTCCACTTGCCCCTGCTGGAATGGCCTTGGGTCAGGCAGAGCTCTCTTATCTGGGAGAACCGGGTTTGATTCCCCACTCCTCCACTTGCACCTGCTGGAATGGCCTTGGGTCAGCCAGAGCTCTGGCAGAGGTTGTCCTTGAAAGGGCAGCTGCTGTGAGAGCCCTCTCAGCCCCACCCACCTCACAGGGTGTCTGTTGTGGGGGAGGAAGGGAAAGGAGATTGTGAGCCGCTCTGAGACTCTTCGGAGTGGAGGGCGGGATATAAATCCAATATCTTCTTCTTCTTCTAACTGGCAGAAGCTCTCTAGGATCTTGGGGAAGGAGGTCTTTCACATCGCCTCCTACCTGGAGATGCAGAAGCCGGAACCTGGGACTTTCTGCAGGCAAAGCAGATGTTCTACCATTGAGCCAGGCCTCCTCCCCACAATGCAAAAATTGTCTTATAAAATCAGACCATGAGTTTATCAGGCTTAGCACTGTCTACTCTGAGTGGCAGAAGCTCTCTGAGTTATTTCACATTACTTACTACCTGATCCTTTTAACTGCAGATGGCAGGGGATACCTGGGACTTTCTGCATTTAAACCAAATGCACACAGAATCCTCATGTTCTGGTCCAAAAAGCATCACTTGTTCCTCCTCTTGCAGCACGTGAACCCCAGAGAGCACCCGGTTTAAAGGGCAGCAAAGGAGAGCCAAATAAAGTACAGCAGAGGGCTGATCAATAGCTACCCACTTCACTGCAGTCTTAAGACGACCAACCTACGCAGGCTTGGTCCACTCAACTGGTCCATTTCTAGACTTAGTCAAGCAACTGAAGATCAGACTGAAAATCAGGGCTGCTCCACTCTCTCCTCGTCTTAGATGTCTCACAGGCAGAGAACATCTAAGACAAGAAACTGATCCGATCCAGGGTTTGAAAATAAAATTCTAATCTAACTGGAAGAGTAGGACTGGTAACAAAATCAGTATGGCAACAGAAGAAGAAGATGAAGAAGATATTGGATTTATATCCCGCCCTCCACTCCGAAGAGTCTCAGAGCGGCTCACAATCTCCTTTCCCTTCCTCCCCCACAACAGACACCCTGTGAGGTAGATGGAGATATTGGATTTATATCCCACCCTCCACTCAGAAGAGTGTCAGAGCAGCTCACAATCTCCTTTCCCTTCCTCCCCCACAACAGACACCCTGTGAGGTAGATGAAGATATTGGATTTATATCCCGCCCTCCACTCCGAAGAGTCTCAGAGCGGCTCACAATCTCCTTTCCCTTCCTCCCCCACAACAGACACCCTGTGAGGTAGATGAAGATATTGGATTTATATCCCGCCCTCCACTCCGAAGAGTCTCAGAGCGGCTCACAATCTCCTTTACCTTCCTCCCCCACAACAGACACCCTGTGAGGTGGGTGGGGCTGGAGAGGGCTCTCACAGCAGCTGCCCTTTCAAGGACAACCTCTGCCAGAGCTATGGCTGACCCAAGGCCATGCTAGCAGGTGCAAGTGGAGGAGTGGGGAATCAAACCCGGTTCTCCCAGATAAGAGTCCGCACACTTCACCACTACACCAAACTGGCTCTCCACAGGGAAAAGGTAAGTGGATTTGACTGCTTTTCTTTACTGGCTGAGAAGCAGGAAAGGATCCAAAGCAGCTTGGTTTCTGGCACTGTGTAACAATGGCCTCTTTGTTGTATGAGGCACATCCTCGAACAGACCATCAGCAGCTGGCGAGGTCTACACCTCATCCCTGGGTCAACCATCCAAATTTCAAGTTGTGTCACAGGATGGTCAATGCTTTAAAAAAAGGAAAAGAGGAACTGGTTCAATTGGAAAGCTGTCCCTCCCACAAAGGGGCCTTAAAGCAGGGGACAGCCGCACTGACTCATGTTTTCTCAAGCCAGGAACATGCCACACAAAGCAGCAGAATCAGTCTGCCCTTCCTCATCTCTCATTTGTATGCCAAGCGGGCAACGAGAAACCACCCAAAATGAAGAACTGGAGAGGTTCTGGGGCAGACATACCCACTGCCAGAGAACTGTACAAATTAATGTGGTGGCTGGGAATCCAAGCTGGGGGACCTGAAAGCACGGCTCATTTCCGCTCATTTCCCACGGGGAGGGACGGTGGCTCAGTGGTAGAGCATCTGCTTGGTAAGCAGAAGGTCCCAGGTTCAATCCCCAGCATCTCCAAAAAAGGGTCCAGGCAAATAGGTGTGAAAAACCTCAGCTGGAGACCCTGGAGAGCCGCTGCCAGTCTGAGAAGACAATACTGACTCTGATGGACCAAGGGTCTGATTCAGTATAAGGCAGCTTCATATCTTAATATGTTTGGGGAGGGATGGTGGCTCAGTGGCAGAGCATCTGCTTGGGAAGCAGAAAGTCCCAGGTTCAATCCCCGGCATCTCCAAAAAAGGGTCCAGGCAAATAGGTGTGAAAAACCTCAGCTTGAGACCCTGGAGAGCCGCTGCCAGTCTGAGAAGACAATACTGACTCTGATGGACCAAGGGTCTGATTCAGTATAAGGCAGCTTTATATCATAATATGTTTGGGGAGGGACGGTGGCTCAGTGATAGAGCATCTGCTTGGGAAGCAGAAGGTCCCAGGTTCAATCCCTGGCATCTCCAAAAAAGGGTCCAGGCAAATAGGAGTGAAAAACCTCAGCTTGAGACCCTGGAGAGCCGCTGCCAGTCTGAGAAGACAAGACTGACTTTGATGGACCAAGGGTCTGATTCAGTATAAGGCAGCTTTATATCATAATATGTTTGGGGAGGGATGGTGGCTCAGTGGCAGAGCATCTGCTTGGGAAGCAGAAGGTCCCAGGTTCAATCCCTGGCATCTCCAAAAAAGGGTCCAGGCAAATAGGAGTGAAAAACCTCAGCTTGAGACCCTGGAGAGCCGCTGCCAGTCTGAGAAGACAAGACTGACTTTGATGGACCCAGGGTCTGATTCAGTAGAAGGCAGCTTCATATGTTCATATATATGCTACATGCTTAGAAACTAGAGAAATAAACTGGCGCAAGGCTTTGCATAGTTGTCTTTCTAAATTTCCTCCCAGGAGCACATCTATGCCCCCCCCCATCCTGCCTGTGGCTACCGAGGTTAACTTTGGCCATCAAACAGAAGCAATTAACCAAATTGTCTCCTGCTTGACGCTAACCACTACACCACACTAGAAGTCTAACTTCCATGCCCACAAACATGTCCCTCATCAGCACCAAGAGTCATCATCTGTTGTGTGCCGCTGCTAAGGTGGCTGTAGCGCAGACACCCCGGTCCTAATAGGGATGTCAGGGTAGGACCTGGGGATCCCCTGGAATCACAGCTCCTTTCCAAATTACAGAGATCAGTTCCCCTGGAGAAAATGGGAAGCTCTGGTGAGCAGAACTGCTCAATCCCCACTTTTCCTCAGTTTTTTTCTTGTGAGAGAAACGGTGCTCAGCATGGCAAAAACGGGACACAGATGAGGGAAGGGAGCTCCAGCCTAGGATCAGCATAGGTGTAGTACATAAATGCTTAGTTCAAGGCCGGATGGACTGCATTCAAGGGTACGAAAAGAACTCACAGATGTAATTTCTCAGTCTTTTTAAAGAATTCTTGCAGAACAGGTGGCATGCCAAAAGACTGGAGGCAGGCAAATGTGTCCCTATCTTCAAGAAAGGGGAAAAGAAGGATCCCAGTAGTTACTTAACATCTTACTAGCTTAACATCTATATCTGGGAAAGTTTCAGAACAAATAATCAGTCAGTCAGTTCTTGAGCATTTACAAAGCCAGCATGAGTTTCTCAAGAACAAATCATGTCAAACTACCCATGTCAGGCTACCCTTATCTCTTTTTTTTTTTTGGAAAAAGTTACTACCTTGCTGGATTGGGGAACGCAGTAGACATAGTTTATCTTGATTTCAGTAAGGCTTCTGATAAGGCTCCACATAATATTCTTGCTGACAAGCTGGTAAAATGTGGTTTGGATCCTATTACTGTTAGATGCATCTGTAACTGGTTGACAAATTCACACCCAAAGAGTGCTTGTTAATGGTTCCTCATCCTCTTGGATCTGTCCTGGGACCTGTTTTGTTCAACAATAAATGATTTGGATGAAGGAACGGAGAGAATACTTATTAAATTTGCAGATGATGCTAAATTGGGAGGGACAGCAAATACAGTAGAAGACAGATACTGATTCTGCAGGCTTCTGCTTTCATTGGATCACTCAAGGACTTCCCCACCAGTTGCTGTGCAGGCAGATTTTGACCCGCGGCTCCCTCCAGTTCTCTCCATGCCTTCCTGTTTTTTAGAGATCAGGAAGGCATGGGGAGAATTGGAGGGAGCCGCGTGTCAAAATGCGACCGCAAGCAACTGGTGGGGAATTGAGCGTTTGATCCAACAACGGAAGCAGAAGCCCAGGGACAGAGCAACAGCCATTGTGGAATCGGTAAGAGTCAGGATGATCTTGACAGGCTGGGAAGCTGGGCTAAAACAAATAAAATGAATTTTAATGGGGATAAATGTAAAGCTCTGCATTTAAGTAGTAAAATCAAATATATAATTATATGATGGGGGAGACTTGTCTTGGCAGAAGTATATGCAAAAAAGGATCTAGAGATTCTTAGTAGACCATACATTGAACATGAGTCAGCAGTGTGATGCGGGCGCTAGAAAGGCAAATGCAATTCTGGGCCTTATCAATAGAACTATAGTGTCCAGATCACAAAAAGTAATGGTATCACTTTACCTTGCTCTGGTTAGACCTCACCTAGAATACTGTGTTCAGTTTTGGGCACCACAATTTAAGAAAGATATAGACAAGCTAGAACATGTCCAGAGGATGGCAAGAAAGATGGTGGAGGGTCTGGAGTGGAGACCACGTCTTATGAGGAAAGGCTGGGTATGTTTAGCGTGGAGAGGAGACGACTGAGAGGTAATATAATCACCATCTTCAAGTATTTGAAGGGCTATCATATAGAGGGGTGGCGAGGAGTTGTTTTCTGCTGGCCCAGAAGACTGGACCAGAACCATTAAATCAAAAGAGTTTTCAGCTATATATTAAGAAGAACTTCCTGACAGTTAGAGCAGTTCCTCAGTGAAGCAGGCTTTTAGAGCAGGAAAAAGTCCAGAAAAGGGCAACTAGAATGATTAAAGGTTTGGAACACTTACCCTATGAAGAAAGGTTAAAACGCTTGGGGCTCTTTAGCTTGGAGAAACGTCAACTGCGGGGTGACATGACAGAAGTTTACAAGGTTATCCATGGGATGGAGAAACTAGAGAAAGAAGTCCTTTTCTCCCTTTCTCACAATACAAGAACTCGTGGGCATTCAATGAAATTGCTGAGCTGTCAGGTTAAAACGGATAAAAGGAAGTACTTCTTCACCCAAAGGGTGATTAACATGTGGAATTCACTGCCACAGGAGGTGGTGGCGGTTACAAGCATAGACAGCTTCAAGAGGGGACTGGATAAAAATATGGAGCAGAGGTTCATCAGTGGCTATTAGCCACAGTATTTTATTGGAACTGTCTGGGGCAGTGATGCTCTGTATTCTTGGTGCTTGGGGGGCAAAGTGGAAGGGCTTCTAGACCCACTTGTGAACCTTCTGATGGCACTTGGCGGGGGGGGGGGTTGGCCATTGTGTGACACAGAGTGTTGGACTGGATGGGCCATTGGCCTGATCCAACATGGCTTCTCTTATGTTCCTTGGGAGGTGGTGGGCTCTTCTTCTTTGGAGGTTTTCAAACAGAGGCTAGACGGCCATCTGACAGCAATACTGATTCCGTGAACTTGGGCAGATCATGAGAAGGAGGGAGGGGTTGCATCAGTGCTTAGTTCTTGTGGCCCCTTTCTTACACGCCCAGGGAAATGCTAATCGGCACTAACGCCTCTGAAACAACGATCTTTTCAATCTGCATAGTCAGTCAGATCTTCGGTGGCCAATCAGAAGCCCTGCTGGGCCACAGCCCCACCCGGACTCACCCACATTATAAAAACACTTAGTGGGTGCAAAGAAGTTTTCATGGGTACCACCAGAGACCCCTGCTCTAAGGGAATAAGCTGGCAGCCACTACCATGTCAAGAAAAAGGTGTGATGGGATAAAGAACAGGGGTTGGAGGACCAAGTTAGGGAGGCATGCAGACTGGATGAGGCCTGGGAATTTTCCGCCAAGAAACTGGTCTCTACCCGTTACGAGTTCACCGGGCTCCTACGAAGCATTCCCACTTCTGCCCACATTCTTAAAAGTTCACAAATTAAAGCAAAGTAAAAACAAAAACTGCAAAGAAGAAAAGCATGCAGGACATCTCTAATGTACAGCATCTTGCCCGTCACAGAATCTGAAATTATTTCGACAGGACCTAGGAAGGAAGCTGTTGCAAGATCTCATGCCTGAGGACCTGAACTAAGAGTCACTGCTCACTGGGCCAGTTTCTCTCTGCATAAAAGTATACAAAGCTTCCAGGACTGGCTCGCCCACTAGACGAACTAGGTGGTCACCTAGGGCGCCGGCAGGGTGGGGGTACCTTCGCAAATGCTTAGTTTGCCTGCTCCCCAGCCTCCTCCTCCCTCCCCCAAGTCTATCTCAATGTGCGGAACCAGCAGTGGAGACCTGCGCTTCAGGCTATCTAAAGGCACGGCCCGCCCCCCCCCCATGACCAGCTGATTGGCAGGTAAAACCGCACAGTGCACCGTCAATGCCCAGGCAGGGTAGCAGCGGCAGACCACGACGCCTGAAAGGGCAGCCATGGCGCTGCCTCCTCCTCACTTCCTGGATGGGAAGGAAGTGTGGAGGAGGAAGGATGGGAAGGAAGTGTGGAGGAGGCAGTGCCATGGCTGCCCTTTCAGGCGTCGTGGTCCACTAATTGACAGTGCGCTGCGTGGTTTTACCTACCAATCAGCTGGCCGTGGGGGGCCGGCCACGCCTTTAGATAGCCCGGAGCGTGCCGGTTCTAGGCGTTGCAGTAGACCTGGGGGGGAGGGAGGAGGCGGCACAGGGGGGCACAGTGGGCCTGAGTCTGCCTAGGGCGCTATGCACCCAAGGGCCAGTCCGGCACGCTTCAAAAGTCACAGCTCTCTCCAATTTTTTACTCATGAAGAATCCAATGTATTTAAAAAGCCTTTCTAACCCTACAATCAAATCCTGACTCGCCTAGTCTGTAGGACAGCAGTTCTTATTGCAGGCTCACAGTTACACCTGTGAAGTAACTGTCCCAAGGGGCACCTAGGAGGCTACTGTGGGGGAACTGGGGATTCGAAGCTGCGTCTCCCAGATCCTAGGCATGACACTAAAACTACTACACTGCGCTGGTTCTCTGTTCTGAGTGCCAAAAGGGCCTTGCTCCAGTTACTTTTGTTCTATGGCTGCCTGTGGTTGTCAGGTTTGAAGTGCTGGAAGAAGATTTTTTTTAAATGCTGAAAGAGGTTTTGAAAGGTGATTTCCAGAGGTGAAGCTCCAGTAGGCCTCTCAAACTGCTGTCAGCTGATGGGGAGAAACACATACATACAACTACCAGTGTTCAGGTTAGCTATCCCAAGACCAAGAATTATGCCTTTCCTAATGGAATCTACTCGTGGCATAATAGTTCGCTCAAAGCTCCCAGGGAACAAGATTTCTGAGAAACAACTCAACTCTCTCGTGCACTGCTCCCTCCAGAGAGAACACAGCTAAGAGATCTGGAGCCATTGTTCTCGGGGAAACTCCACCCCACTGAAGACTCAGGAGAACCCACAGTAAACAAAAGCAAAATATGACAATGTAATCCCTCAATCCTAATCAAGATAATGGCTTGGGGGGGGGGGGGCGTGTCTGAATGCTTGGCCCATTCCCCTGGTCTGGTTCCAGACGCAATAGAAGCCACCAGCACAAATGCAAGAGGGGAGGGGAGAACCACCATTTTAATTTCACCGGCATGGTGTAGTGGCTAGGAACTGGAAGACCAAGGTTCAAATTCAACCAGAAGCTCACTGGGCGACCTTGGGCCAGTTCTGGTCTCTCAGCCTGACGTATCTTACAGTGGGCTGTTGTCATGACGATGAAAATGGAGGACAGATGAAAATGGAGGACCATGTCATAAACTGCTTTGGGGCCTGCCACTGGGGAGAAAAGGTATAAATATCTTAAATAATTCCAGACTTGTCAAGATTTGAAGTAATTTGCTTCCCATTAAATAGATAAAGATAGGCAGGTATGCCATAAAATTGGATGCCAAAGACACAATTTTATGGGTCACTGTCTGCTCACAAAGCATTCAGTCACTTCTGTGGCCTTCTGCCTAAATGATTTGACCCATTCCATATAGGAGGTATTTCCCACCTACACCCTCCAAAATCTGCTAAGTACTGAACTTCAGAGTTGTTTAAATTAGAAACAAACAAACAAAAAAAAACCCTGTTTTTTTTTTTTTGTGCTGGCAGTCCTAATCTCTTCCCTAGGGAACCAGTCCCATTCCTTCCCCTCCCAACACATTCACACCCTTTACAGCACAGGGCTTATTTTGTTGCTGAACAGCTCAAGGGATGCAGCTTCTGCTTGCTCCCCCCCCTTT
Organism: Heteronotia binoei; assembly: GCF_032191835.1. Taxonomy (NCBI): domain Eukaryota; kingdom Metazoa; phylum Chordata; class Lepidosauria; order Squamata; family Gekkonidae; genus Heteronotia; species Heteronotia binoei. Next base: position 6,894,384 of record NC_083239.1, on the reverse strand, counting down.
GCTCCAGCCCTCCCCACTTTGCTTCCCCTCCCACAGGTGACATTAGGCAGCTTGCTTGCGCAGGGGCCAAAGCAGCCAGGGGCGGCCAGCCCCAAGACACTCGCCAGGAGTTAGCAGCTTTGTTCCAGGTGCCTGTTCACTTCTTTCATTAGACTAATGGGATGCGGATGCATTACCCCATTCCACATGCCACTAATGAAGCTCTCAGGCCTGTGTGCTTGCATTAATGCGCACAATGCTGGCAAGGAGTGTGGGGGGGGGGAGGGAGAAGAAACGAGTGGAAAGGGCTGCTTATGACCAGACTGCATCTACTCCCCCAATTCATTCCTTGCTCTCTCTACAACTCACCCACCAGCCACCATCAACGGCTGTAAGAACTGTACCAAAAATATGTTGTGCTGCTGGACAGACGAATCCTTGATCCGCTGAGGATTCCAGAACGCATTCCACTACACATTAAAACAAGGCTCTTTGCACTGGGCAGGCCACAAAGCAGAAAAAGAGCTTCACCTAGCGCCCTTGCTCTTTGAATGGCAAACCCAAGCAGGAGGGCTGGGGAGGGGGAGGGAGAATGTCTGCCCTTCCAGAACAAGTCACAAGAAAATCCAGTTTCCCACACAGGAAACACATTCTCCTCCTAACCCTCCAGCCTGCTGAGCAATGCAAACAGGGAGCTCAGTCCACAGAAAGAGACTGCCATGGGATTTAGCAAAAAAAATAAATAAATGTTGTTGCCCCCCCCTCCTCCCCCCGTCTTGACAAACATGCCCAGTAACAGAGGGGTGTTCTGCCGCTCCCTACCACGACCTCAGCAAAAATGGCTTGTAAATCTGACCAGCTCCTCCGTGTTCCACAAGCTCCTTGCAACCAGATGGTACCCAGTCCCCCTTCCCCCTTGAGAGCTGTGTCCAACTCCTCCTCCTGGATATAGGTCATTTCCCAGCTCTTCCTGCCTCTGCTCCTTTCAGTGAGGAACATGCCAACAAGCCTCTGAGTGCTGCACCCCAAATTAGGCATCGTTACGCTTGTTCCCAGCATTGTTACCAAAAGGCCCTGTTGGAACCCTTAACTATAAAGTCTTTTTTTCCCTGCATTTGCAGAAATAGCCAGATTCCTGAAAAGCATCTCTTGAACACGTGTTTCTAGCCCTTAAGGCTGTAGAAATCATCAGAGAACACGTGTCAAAAGCCTCACAAGGAAAGCCTCCATGCGTGGTGCTGTACCTTTGGTCAAGTATGTACCTTCAACCAGTTGCCTGGACTGGTGAAGGAAACCCAGAAATAAGTCGGTTCTAAAATTCTAAAACCCGTTGGACAGCCTTAGCCAACTCTAGCCCTTCTAGGTGGGCTAAGCTGAAAACGGAAGGGTCTCATGACAATTTCCTATTCAACAGATGCTGCTCGGCAAAAAAAAAACAACACCTCAATTTGGGAAGCAGACACATGGATCCAATTTGATACACAGGTCGATAAAAGATGAAGAAACTGTAACAAAATCATTCCAACGCACTGAATGTGGGTGCTCTGAACTCCCAAGCCCAGCCTGCAGATAAGCTGGGGGTGCATTTCCTTCTTCCCCACGCTACAGCCAAACCTCTTACTCTTGAGTGACAGGACACAGATGCCAGCAGGGCAGAGCGCAGAAAACAGAAGATAATGCAGCTGAGGAGGGGAGAGGGACAAGAGCCAACGTGCTCCAAGGACCACAATCCTCCTACCCTTGCAGAAGTCCTTGCATGCAAAGACAAAGCAAAGCAATTCCACTGGCTCCTCTAAGGATCTGAACACACATTTTCCAGTTTCCTTCACGCATTGGGTTTTTTTTGGGGGGGGGGGAAGAGGAGGGACACCTACACATAAAATCCATAGGGTTCAGAAGCTGAGGCTCAGGTTCCCCACTGAGACACAGCTTGTTTCTCTCCCCTGCTCCCCGCCCCCCAAGGGCATAAGGAAGGCAAGTGACCCAAGAACTAGAATTCAAAAGCCTGAAAGAGCCTCCAGCAAACACATCCAGATGCCTGCACCCAGATCAACAGGAGGAAGGGAGAGGGAGAGAACGCAAGCCTCCAGCTACCCCACAAGGGTCAACAGCAACCATCCACCCACGGCTAAATACTCCACATGCCTCTGATTTCCCCTTCCCTCCCCCATAAAAAAAAGAAACACACACAACACCCTTCACTTCTGGGTTTGCGAACGTATAGCTAAGCCGAGCTAAGCTTTGATGAGGTTCTGCAGCTCTGCGTAACAGAGGCATACAAAAGAGATCCTGACAGACCGCACATACCCCCACCCCCGCCAGGTCTGGCTGCGAGTCCCCCAGGTACTGAGAAGTCATGTGAAAGACTCAGATGGCATTTTGAGCCAGCCAGCCAACCCTCTCCTGCTTTCCTTAGCTAAGGGCCAGGCTAGCCCCTCTTCTCTTTATTTTGGTCTCTTCTTTCTGTTATTCTCCCCAGAAAAAAAAGAAAAAGGGAGCCTTCACATTTGATCTCAGGCAGCTGAGCACAGCCATGGGGCCGGGGCACTGAGCGACACCATGACAATAGGAGATGGAAGAGGAGGCCGCCCACCCGCCTCTGCAAAAAGACAACGTTGTGCCAGCAAAGCATTCTGGGCCAGCAGATCTCTCTTCTATGGACCAGCAGGGCCAGTGTTACTAGGAAAAGAGCTCCACTCAGCATTTCCTTCCGCCATCTTGATTCAAGGCTCGGTGCAGTTTTTATTGCAGCCCTCAGGCCACTTAAAAGGAGGGAAAAAACACTTTTTATAAAAGTAATTACCTACATAAAATCTCAGCATATCTCAAAATAACTTGGTTCAACATCATAGCATTCAGGGGCACGCCATGCTGAGTTTGGGACTTGGCTGGTATGTGCCTGCCCCATGAACAAGACCGCCTGCTGTTGCGTCTCAGAAATAGCTCTGTAGATTTCCATCCTTCTCACCAGTTCTACAGGATGAATGACTCCAGACGCCCAGACAACGCTACACAGATGACCCTGCCCCCAAAGCACAAGCCTTTTCCAGCCTCCTCCCAGTAAAGACTAGGTAGGGCACGTGTTTTCTGTGGATTGATAACATTTGTCCTATTATAGTATTATTCATCATATTGCATTAAGAAAACCACCACCACCACGATGGACCCTACTTAAACACCTGGCGATTTTTTTTTGCCATTTCATCTTGAATATGTCCAACAGCAGGCCATGCTAAGAACCTTATGCGTCTCACCCCTCCAAAAAAAGAACTCACTTAAAGCAAGTTAGCTTGGAGAAACGTCGACTGCAGGGTAACATGATAGAGGTTTACAAGATAATGCATGGGATGGAGAAAGCAGAGAGAGAAGTACTTTTCTCCCTTTCTCACAATACAAGAACTCGTGGGCATTCGATGAAATTGCTGAGCAGACGGATTAAAACGGATAAAAGGAAGTACTTCTTCACCCAAAGGGTGATTAACATGTGGAATTCACTGCCACAGGAGGGGGTGGCGGCCACAAGTATAGCCGCCTTCAAGAGGGGTTTAGATAAAAATATGGAGCACAGGTCCATCAGTGGCTAGTTTACATGCTGTATAATTATGGTAGGAAGAGCCCCGTGGCGCAAAGCAGTACAGCTGCAGTACTGCAGTCCTAAGCTCTGCTCATGACCTGAGTTCAATCCTGGTGGAAGCTGGGTTCAGGTAGCTGGCTCAAGGTTGACTCAGCCTTCCATCCTTCCAAGCAGGGCCAGATCTAGGGGGGGGGGGCAGAGGGGGGTGCTTGCCCCAAGCACTGATGGAGGGGGGGCACCAAATTGGGTATGGAGTCCATTGAATTCTATGGGATCATAAGATAGAATGGCCCATAAGGGGGCGCCATTTTTCAATTTTGTTCCCCCCTCAAAAAACACGTAGATCCGGTCCTGCTTTCCAAGGTCAATAAAATAAGAACCCAGCTTGCTGCGGGGCGGGGAGTGTAGATGACCGGGGAAGGCAATGGCAAACCACCCCATAAAAAGTCTGCCGTGGAAACGTTGTGAAAGCAACGTCACCCGAGAGTCAGAAACGACTGCTGCTTGCACAGGGGACTACCTTTACCTTTTTATAATTATGGTTGCCAGTCTCTAGGTGGGACCTGGAGGTCTCTCAGAATTACAACTGGTCTCCCAATTACAGAGATCAGATCCTGTGGAGAAAATGGCTGATTTGGAGGGTGGATTCCACCCCACTGAAGTCCCTTTCTTCCCCAAACCCAGGCTCCCCCCTCAAAAAAAAAAATCTTCCATTAATTTTCCAACCTGAAGTTGGCAACCTATGTATAATTTATTCTGGTAGAGGCACATGGGACTATGTACATTACACTGAAGTCAGTCCCCTACTTTCCGGAACGACTGAAAATTATACTTACCCCCTTCTCCCAGGAAACATGATCATAAAGACTAGAAATCTGCATTCGTTAAGGACTAGAAACTTGCTTGACTTTTTACAGTGAAAAAATTCCCAGGCAGCCAAATTCTATGCTCGGTGTTACAAGCTGCATCTTCCCCTTTGCGCTGGCGCAGATCAGCACACACACGGCCAAGAAAGCAAAGGATTGAAAGCTGTTTCAGACATGGCTCAATAAGCCTGCCCAGCGTGCCATAGCAGGCCTTCCCGGCACTGTTCCTGTCACTACAAGGTTTATTAGCAAGAGGAATTGACAGAAGGATCCCCAACATGTCTTTGGATCTTCCAAAGAACTCCCAAGTAGGTGTATAACTAGATGTATTAACTCCCAAGTATAATATCCTCAAAAAGGATATTATAGCATTGGAGAAAGTCCAGAGAAGGGCAACTAGAATGATTAAAGGGCTGGAACACTTTCCTTATGAAGAAAGGTTGAAACGCTTGGGACTCTTTAGCTTGGAGAAACGTCGACTGCGGGGTGACATGATAGAGGTTTACAAGATAATGCATGGGATGGAGAAAGTAGAGGAAGAGGTCCTTTTCTCCCTTTCTCACAATACAAGAACTCGTGGGCATTCGATGAAATCGCTGAGCAGCCAGGTTAAAACGGATAAAAGGAAGTACTTCTTCACCCAAAGGGTGATTAACATGTGGAAGTCACTGCCACAGGAGGTGGTGGCGGCCACAAGTATAGCCACCTTCAAGAGGGGTTTAGATAAAAATATGGAGCAGAGGTCCATCAGTGGCTATTAGCCACAGTGTGTGTGTGTGTGCATATATTTGGCCGCTGTGTGACACAGAATGTTGGACTGGATGGGCCATTGGCCTGATCCAACATGGCTTCTCTTATGTTCTTATGTGTGCAAACCTCTCAGTGCTGGCGTGCGAAGATAGTAGTGAGAAGGAAAGGGGAGTACAGTCACATGTGCGTATCAGGGTTTGTCACAGATTGGTGAGCAAGTTAATCTCAGGCTCTCTGACATGTGGAATAAAATCATGATCCCGTAATAGAATTCATTTGTCTTCCTGTCCAGGGAGAGGACAACCCCCAGCACTGTACACCAGAACGGAGGAAAATAAAACATCAGGATGAGGACTTGGTGAAAGGTGACAAGATACTGCATGAAGCCCAAAAAGAGGACGTAACACCGGGATATGACTGACCCTTCTCCCTCGTCCAATGGAGTGTGCGTGAGCCAAGGAGAATGGAGAAAGCACGGGAGGTATTAAATTATAGCCCATTAATGAGGAAAATCTGCAGAGCACAGGTTGCATCCCTCCAGAGCATAAAGAGATTGATGAAATAATGACCTTGTCCTGGACTGCGCTGCTGTCTCAGTCACTAGAACAGCTTCTTGCTTAAGAGTCCGTTAACCCTTCCCCAAGTCTGCTCAACCCATTTAACTTATTACACAACACCAAACCTGGGTTTGCCCCCAAATGCACAAGTGACAGGGAAATGCAGCCCATTCCATCTCTCGATAAATTTACCCACTATATACGGAGTCAAACACCCTTTCCCTCACTGCTACTGTACTTTTGTTTCATGTTTAACTCTTATTCACCACTGCCTTTAAAATGCACCCTGCGGCACGGCTGTTAATGAGGCTGCCACGATGGGAGCACATTCAGCCAGCGCTGAAAGAGCTGCACTGGTTGCCTGTTGTGTTCAGAGTTCGCTTCAAGGAGTTGGTATTGACCTTTCAAGCCCTTTATGGTCAGGGACCTGCCTATCTACGGGACCGCCTTTCTCCATATATCCCCCAGAGAGCACTGCGTTCAGGGGCAAAAAACTTACTGTCCGCCCCCGGACCAAAAGCCAGGTTATGTGTGACAAGATCTAGGGCTTTTTCGGTGGCAGCACCAGAGCTTTGGAATACCCTTCTGGAAGCCATAAGGGCCCTGCGGGATCTGTCTGCGTTCCGCAGGGCCTGTAAGACCGAATTGTTCAAGCAGGCCTTCGATGCTTGACGGAAAGAGGGCTGCCACCGGGACATCACACAGCATTCTGGTGATCGCTGTTCGGAAATTCAATGCCGCCTATATTGTATGAATGCAGCACCATAGAATGGTTTTAAAAACTGTAATATGTTTTTTAAATTGAAATATGTAAATTATGGTTTTATATGTTTTAGCGGTTTAACTGTGTTGACATGATGTTGTAAGCCGCCCTGAGTCCGCTTGCGGAGAGGGCGGGATATAAGTTGAACGTAATAAATAAATAAATTCTATTTGGAACAGTGCATTCTGGGAAAGAGGGCCTGCAGAGCACCTTTAAAACTAGCTCTCCTCCCATATTCTGTGCCTGGGATCTCATCAGCTTGCTGCTCAGGTTGCATCCTACCTGCTTGGTGTTTGCAAACCAGGCCACCTCATCCGAGAGAGAGATGCAACAGATTCGGAACAGGAAACATAGTACAGAAGGGAAGGCTGTATGAGAACAGTATCTGAGATTATTAGCAGCTTTGACACTGAATGCCCAAGAGATCATCTTCTTCCATATGTCCCCCACCCCAAAACTACCAAAATAAACAAAAAAAATATGTCCTTTTGGAGGGATCCCTTGTGCACCAGGTGGGCAGGCATCCTTCTGCTTCAGAACTCTCATCTGCTGCAGACTCGTTTACACTCAAATCTCCATTTTAAAGTCTCTTGAACATTAGCATTTGTCCATTTGAAAAAAGATTAAAAATGCAAGTGTTTAACGATATGTGAGAAATCCTAAGCTATGGGGGTAAAAGACTGCTATAAAGAGGAGGGTACAACTTTTAAGATTTGTGTAAGAGGTTAAGCAGCAGCAGCCAAAAGGCTTCCTTCTTCGCAAAGTCTGCTGTCTGTCGCACACATCTTCCCTAGACGGTATATGAAAAGTGAACAGGAAAACAAGGGCTTAGATAGCAAGCAACAAACAAAGCGGGGGGGGGGGGGGGCGGTTGAACATTAGCAACAATGTGCTGTACTGAGCCAGTGCGGTGCAGTTTTTTGTGTTGAACTAGGATCTGGGAGACCCAGGTTTGAATTCCCACTGTGCCATGAACCTCGCTGGGTGACCTTGGGCCTATCACACACTCTCAACCTAATTCACCTCACGGGGTTCTTGTGAGGATAAAATGTAGGAGATGAATGGTGTGAACTGCTCTGAAACTCCACTGTGGGGAAAGGCAGAATATAACAGAAGTAAACAATAGCATGCCACGCCAAGCCAAGCCTTTCAAATACCAGCCTAAAGCCATGCAAGTCACACTTCCCCTATAAACCATGGTGCAATGGCTATTCTGTTGCAGGGAGACCTAAGTTAGAGTCCCTGCTTACTTATGCTCAACAGATGACCTTGGGTCAGTAGCGCCTATCAGGCTATCACAGGGGTTGTAAAAGAAAAAATTGGCATAACTCCCACGTGTGCCACCCCCACCCCCAAACTTCTTCTCCCAGGAAACACAATCATAAAGACTAGAAATCTTTATTCATTAAGGACTAGAGACTTGCTTGCCAGTTTGGTGTAGTGGTTAAGTGTGCTGACTCTTATCTGGGAGAACCGGGTTTGATTCCCCACTTCTCCACTTGCACCTGCTGGCATGGCCTTGGGTCAGCCATAGCTCTGGCAGAGGTTGTCCTTGAAAGGGCAGCTGCTGTGAGAGCCCTCTCAGCCCCACCCACCTCACAGGGTGTCTGTTGTGGGGGAGGAAGGGAAAGGAGATTGTGAGCCGCTCTGAGACTCTTCGGAGTGGAGGGCGGGATATAAATCCAATATCTCCATCTACCTCACAGGGTGCCTGTTGTGGGGGAGGAAGGGAAAGGAGATTGTGAGCCGCTCTGAGACTCTTCGGAGTGGAGGGTGGGATATAAATCCAATATCTTCATCTACCTCACAGGGTGTCTGTTGTGGGGGAGGAAGGGAAAGGAGGTTGTGACCCGCTCTGAGACTCTTCGGAGTGGAGGGCGGGATATAAATCCAATATCTCCATCTACCTCACAGGGTGCCTGTTGTGGGGGAGGAAGGGAAAGGAGATTGTGAGCCGCTCTGAGACTCTTCGGAGTGGAGGGCAGGATATAAATCCAATATCTTCATCTACCTCACAGGGTGTCTGTTGTGGGGGAGGAAGGGAAAGGAGATTGTGAGCCGCTCTGAGACTCTTCGGAGTGGAGGGCAGGATATAAATCCAATATCTTCATCTACCTCACAGGGTGTCTGTTGTGGGGGAGGAAGGGAAAGGAGATTGTGAGCCGCTCTGAGACTCTTCGGAGTGGAGGGCAGGATATAAATCCAATATCTTCATCTACCTCACAGGGTGTCTGTTGTGGGGGAGGAAGGGAAAGGAGATTGTGAGCCGCTCTGAGACTCTTCGGAGTGGAGGGCGGGATATAAATCCAATATCTTCTTCTTCTTCTTACAGTGAAAGATAAAATTCCCAGGCAGCCAAATTCTATGGAAGAAAAGAGGCATACAAGCATAAAAAGAAAAATATACTAACATGTGGCATGATCCACACATGCGGTTCCACTGCCCTAGAGGGAAGAGGAAAATGAAAGTCTTTGTAGATTTGCCACTGAAGCATGGTTCTTCCCATCCTCAAATAAAAAAAAAAAAAACCACTTGTCTTTTTAAAAAGAACGCCTAGAAAAGCCTGTTGCATGTTGGGATGTATACAATGTGAGCAGACTTCTTTCTCTGGACAAGAAACAGTTACACACAAAAACTACCCTTCACTGAGCTGAAAGAGAAAAGGAGGCTCAAAAGGGCTTATGAACATGTGAGCGTTGGACACATAGGAGTCCAATGACATCTTAAAGACGAAGAAAATTGATTCCAGTGTAAAGTATTGGGAACTGGAGCTCAATCAAGCCAAACATGGCTACCCATCTGGAATTATGAAGTAGAAAGTGGACCTTGTCTTACCTTAAGCATATAGCTTTGCAGATCCAATCCAGACCTCACCTGCACAAGTAGGAAATTCAGGTTGAAGTGGGAGGAGGCGTGCTCCGTCCCACCCCTCTTCCAACTATTACAAAGTTATTTTCACAAGCAACATATACCCAAACCAACAAAAATGAGCTGCAATGTAAGAAGGAAAGCCCAGTGGACATTTCATTTTTATAAAACTGAACCATGTTCAACAACAAAGAATCCCAATTTCAAGTACAGGCTAATGAGGTCTAACTTGCTGAGACTGAGAGGGAAAAAGATTTTGGGGCCATAGTGACTCAATGAAAGTGCCAACCCACCGTGCTGCAGCAGTGAAAAACAACCAGAAGTATCCATAGGGGTTATTACGTATTGTACTGGGCAGCAGTGAAAAAGGTAAATTCTATGTTCGGGATTATCAGGAAAGGGACTGAGAATAAAACGGCCAGTATCATAACATCCCTGTTTAGCTCTATGGTGCGGCCTCACTTGGAATACTGTGTACAGTTCTGATTCCTGCATCTCCAAAAGGAGCTAAAAAAATTACAAGGAGGGCAACCAAGATAATTAGGGAGCTGGAGCACATTCCCTATGAGGAATGGCTGAAGAGTCTGGGACTTTTCAGTTAAGAAGTGAGATGACTAAGGCAGGACATGATAGGAAAGGAAAGGTCCCCTTGTGCAAGCACCAGTCGTTTCTGACTCTGGGGTGACGTTGCTTTCGCAACGTTTTCACGGCAGACTTTTTACAGAGTGGCTTGCCATTGCCTTCCCCAATCATCTACGCTTTCCCCCCAGCAAACCGGGTACTCATTTTACCGACATCGGAAGGATGAAAGGCTGAGTCAACCTCGAGCCGGCTACCTGAAAACCCAGCTTCCACCGGGGATCGAACTCAGGTCATGAGCAGAGTTTAGGACTGCAGGACTGCAGCTTTAACACTCTGCGCCATGGGACATGATAGAGGTTTATAAAATCATGCATGGGGTAGAGAAAATTTACAAAGACATTTCTCTCTCTCTATCCCTAAAACTGGGTGCCACCGCCATTCTAATTTCCACTCAAATGCAGGGATAGTGTTGCCAGACTTCAGGCTGTGCCCCGAGCCCTCCCAGAATTACAATGGATCTCCAGAGATCTGTTCCTCTAGAGGAAATGGTAGCTTTGAAGGCATCACATTCCCACTGAGGCCCCTCCCCAAACTCTTATCTTCCCCAGCAACCGCCCCCCAGAATTCCAGGAACTTTCCAAGCTAGAATTGGCAACCTGAAACACCAAGGAAGGCTTTCCTTTCTGAACTGAGGACAACGAATTATTACATATCAGGATTTGACAGTAATAAGCATCATTCAGCATTTGTCAATTTCATAGCGTTTACAAGCAATGCAAATGTGTTTTTACAGCCATTCAAAAGTAGCATTTCCATAAAAACACACCCCCTACGCATGTGCATGGAAGCAGAGGATACTTGGGCAACCTGAACGGCAGGTCCTTGGGGCCAATGCCTTCCTCAAAGCACCCCCCCCCCAAATCTGTTCTTCCCAAATCGTGTTCATATCATTTCACTAGTAGCACACCAGTTCAGCTACTCACTCCCTTCTTTCAACCCTAAAAGAGAGACATGGGGTAAAACCGCAGCACTCGAAGTGCAAGTTACGTATTCTCCCTGGAGCACAACAGCACACACAGCCACGGCATGCACACGCAGCCTAGAGGGCTTTCCAAGGGGTTGTCCCTCATTGTTCAGTTGTTTCGATATCCCCGCAAAGCTGGAAGCAGAGATGCAGGCCCTGACCAGACCATCTCCCCACCACCTCCACCACCGCTGAATAACAAAGGACGGCCTCTGGGATAGCAGCAACTTGGGAAGGGGACTGAGTTGTAGGATGGGCCAGGGAGGAGGGGGACAGACTTCCACCCTGGATACAAAGACCCTTTCATTAAGAGCTGACTGAAGCCACATAGCATGGCGATCATTCCAGAAAATGACTTAACTGTGTAATCAAATACAGCGAAGAGCTTAGAGCAGAGAACAGGCAGGCAGGCAGAACTGGGTTCTGTGGAAAAAAAGGCGGTCTAATGGGTATTTTATTTATTTATTTCATTTGCATCCCACCCGCAGGCGCAGGGCGGCTCACAACACCATCACAAAAATTCATTAAAAACCATTTCGTCCAATAAGCATTTCAGCAGTGTCTGACTACACTGGATGCTGCAATAAAGTCAGGGGGGCATATTTCTATCCACTGAGATCAGCGGAGGTTAGTGCCAGGTTGGTATCGGCAGTACAACTGAGGCAGGTTAAGTGGGGAAGGCCAATGTTCTTCGCAGTGTTCCCTCTAAGGGGAGTTAGTGTGAGCTAGCTCACAGGGTTTTTTTAGCCTCTGGCTCACACAGTTTTGTCTTAGCTCAGGAAGGATGGTCTCAGAGCAAACTAATTTATGCAATAGCCACATCGCTCGCTCACAACTTTAATGCCAAGTAGCCCATGAAGTAGAATTTTTGTGCACAAGACTCCACAGCATAGAGGGAACACTGGTCCTGTGGATGTCTGCTGCTGCATCTGAAAGCTGCCCTGAGGCCTGCTCCGGCGGGGAGGGCGGGATATAAATACGAAAAATAAATAAAATAAATAACGCCTGGCAAACAGCTCTGTTTTGCAGGCCCTGTGGAATCGTAGTAAATCCCACAGGACCCTGATTCTCAACCCAAAACATGTTTCACCAGGCAGGGGCCAGGACTGAAAAGGCCCTGGATCTGGTTGGGGCAAGGCAGACATCCTTCAGGCCGGGTACTACCAAGCTGTGCTGCTCTTCGGGGCACATACAGGAAGAGACAGTCCCAGAGGTATGTTGGTCCCTGGCCACACAGGGTCTTAAAGGTTTTCACCATCACCTTGAATCTGATCCTGTAGTCAACCATCAACCAACGCAGCACTGGCTGAACGTGCGTCCATGTAGAAGTCCCAATCAGCAGGCACCCTGCTGCGTTTTGGACCAGCTGAAGCTTTCAGGTCAGACTCGAGGGCAGGCCCACGTAGAGCGAACTGCAGAAATCTAACCTGGAAGTCGCCATTGCACGGATCAGCATCACCAAGTCATGGGGGGAAAGACAAGGGACCAGTTGCTGATCAGCTGAAGATGGTAAAAGGCTGAGTAGGCAACACAGATGACCACAGAAAGGGAGGCAACAAGAGGCACCCCCAGGCTACTCACTGTTGGGGCTGGCCTCAGTGGTGCCCCACCAAGGGCTGGGATTCCTGATCCTATCCCCCCCACAACTGAAGTACAGATCCACTGTCTTTGCTTGATTCAGTTTCAGCCAGCTCTGCTGCAGCCAACCAGCCACGGCCTCCAAAGCCCTGGTCAAATTATCTGGGGCAGAGTTAAGCTGGCCACCCATCATCAGATATAGCTGGGTACTCCTGGAATAACTGAGTGAGGAGGCACATATAGATGTTAAACAACATTGGGGAGAGGAAGAAGAAGAAGATATTGGATTTATATCCCACCTTCCACTCCGAAGAGTCTCAGAGCGGCTCACAATCTCCTTTCCCTTCCTCCCCCACAACAGACACCCTGTGAGGTAGATGAAGATATTGGATTTATATCCCGCCGTCCACTCCGAAGAGTCTCAGAGTGGCTCACAATCTCCTTTCCCTTCCTCCCCCACAACAGACACCCTGTGAGGTAGATGAAGATATTGAATTTATATGCCGCCCTCCACTCCGAAGAGTCTCAGAGCGGCTCACAATCTCCTTTCCCTTCCTCCCCCACAACAGACACCTTGTGAGGTAGATGAAGATATTGGATTTATATCCCGCCCTCCACTCCGAAGAGTCTCAGAGCGGCTCACAATCTCCTTCACCTTCCTCCCCCACAACAGACACCCTGTGAGGTAGATGAAGATATTGGATTTATATCCTGCCCTCCACTCCGGAGAGTCTCAGAGCGGCTCACAATCTCCTTTCCCTTCCTCCCCCACAACAGACACCCTGTGAGGTAGATGAAGATATTGGATTTATATCCCGCCCTCCACTCCGGAGAGTCTCAGAGCGGCCCACAATCTCCTTTCCCTTCCTCCCCCACAACAGACACCCTGTGAGGTAGATGAAGATATGGGATTTATATCCCGCCCTCCACTCCGAAGAGTCTCAGAGCGGCTCACAATCTCCTTTCCCTTCCTCCCCCACAACAGACATCCTGTGAGGTAGATGAAGATATTGGATTTATATCCCGCCCTCCACTCCGAAGAGTCTCAGAGCGGCTCACAATCTCCTTTACCTACCTCCCCCACAACAGACACCCTGTGAGGTAGATGAAGATATTGGATTTATATCCCGCCCTCCACTCCAAAGAGTCTCAGAGCGGCTCACAATCTCCTTTCCCTTCCTCCCCCACAACAGACACCCTGTGAGGTAGATGAAGATATTGAAGTTATATCCCGCCCTCCACTCCGAAGAGTCTCAGAGCGGCTCACAATCTCCTTTCCCTTCCTCCCCCACAACAGACACCCTGTGAGGTAGATGAAGATATTGAAGTTATATCCCGCCCTCCACTCCGAAGAGTCTCAGAGCGGCTCACAATCTCCTTTCCCTTCCTCCCCCACAACAGACACCCTGTGAGGTAGATGAAGATATTGGATTTATATCCCACCCTCCGCTCCAAAGAGTCTCAGAGCGGCTCACAATCTCCTTTCCCTTCCTCCTCCAGAACAGACACCCTGTGAGGTAGATGAAGATATTGGATTTATATCCCGCCCTCCACTCCAAAGAGTCTCAGAGCGGCTCACAATCTCCTTTCCCTTCCTCCCCGACAACAGACACCCTGTGAGGTAGATGAAAGATATTGGATTTATATCCCGCCCTCCACTCCAAAGAGTCTCAGAGCGGCTCACAATCTCCTTTCCTTTCCTCCCCAACAGACACCCTGTGAGGTAGATGAAGATATTGGATTTATATCCCGCCCTCCACTCCAAAGAGTCTCAGAGCGGCTCACAATCTCCTTTCCCTTCCTCCCCCACAACAGACACCCTGTGAGGTAGATGAAGATATTGGATTTATATCCCGCCCTCCAGTCCAAAGAGTCACAGAGCGGCTCACAATCTCCTTTACCTTCCTCCCCCACAACAGACATCCTGTGAGGTAGATGAAGATATTGGATTTATATCCCGCCCTCCACTCTGAAGAGTCTCAGAGCGGCTCACAATCTCCTTTACCTACCTCCCCCACAACAGACACCCTGTGACGTAGATGAAGATATTGGATTTATATCCCGCCCTCCACTCCAAAGAGTCTCAGAGCGGCTCACAATCTCCTTTACCTTCCTCCCCCACAACAGACATCCTGTGAGGTAGATGAAGATATTGGATTTATATCCCGCCCTCCACTCCGAAGAGTCTCAGAGCGGCTCACAATCTCCTTTACCTACCTCCCCCACAACAGACACCCTGTGAGGTAGATGAAGATATTGGATTTATATCCCGCCCTCCACTCCAAAGAGTCTCAGAGCGGCTCACAATCTCCTTTCCCTTCCTCCCCCACAACAGACACCCTGTGAGGTAGATAGAGATATTGGATTTATATCCCGCCCTCCACTCCGAAGAGTCTCAGAGCGGCTCACAATCTCCTTTCTCTTCCTCCCCCACAACAGACACCCTGTGAGGTAGATGAAGATATTGAAGTTATATCCCGCCCTCCACTCCGAAGAGTCTCAGAGCGGCTCACAATCTCCTTTCCCTTCCTCCCCCACAACAGACACCCTGTGAGGTAGATGAAGATATTGGATTTATATCCCGCCCTCCGCTCCAAAGAGTCTCAGAGCGGCTCACAATCTCCTTTCCCTTCCTCCTCCAGAACAGACACCCTGTGAGGTAGATGAAGATATTGGATTTATATCCCGCCCTCCACTCCAAAGAGTCTCAGAGCGGCTCACAATCTCCTTTCCCTTCCTCCCCGACAACAGACACCCTGTGAGGTAGATGAAAGATATTGGATTTATATCCTGCCCTCCACTCCAAAGAGTCTCAGAGCGGCTCACAATCTCCTTTCCCTTCCTCCCCAACAGACACCCTGTGAGGTAGATGAAGATATTGGATTTATATCCCGCCCTCCACTCCAAAGAGTCTCAGAGCGGCTCACAATCTCCTTTCCCTTCCTCCCCCACAACAGACACCATGTGAGGTAGATGAAGATATTGGATTTATATCCCGCCCTCCACTCCAAAGAGTCTCAGAGCGGCTCACAATCTCCTTTCCCTTCCTCCCCGACAACAGACACCCTGTGAGGTAGATGAAGATATTGAATTTATATCCCGCCCTCCACTCCGAAGAGTCTCAGAGCGGCTCACAATCTCCTTTCCCTTCCTCCCCCACAACAGACACCCTGTGAGGTAGATGAAGATATTGGATTTATATCCCGCCCTCCACTCCAAAGAGTCTCAGAGCGGCTCACAATCTCCTTTCCCTTCCTCCCCCACAACAGACACCCTGTGAGGTAGATAGAGATATTGGATTTATATCCCGCCCTCCACTCCGAAGAGTCTCAGAGCGGCTCACAATCTCCTTTCTCTTCCTCCCCCACAACAGACACCCTGTGAGGTAGATGAAGATATTGAAGTTATATCCCGCCCTCCACTCCGAAGAGTCTCAGAGCGGCTCACAATCTCCTTTCCCTTCCTCCCCCACAACAGACACCCTGTGAGGTAGATGAAGATATTGGATTTATATCCCGCCCTCCGCTCCAAAGAGTCTCAGAGCGGCTCACAATCTCCTTTCCCTTCCTCCTCCAGAACAGACACCCTGTGAGGTAGATGAAGATATTGGATTTATATCCCGCCCTCCACTCCAAAGAGTCTCAGAGCGGCTCACAATCTCCTTTCCCTTCCTCCCCGACAACAGACACCCTGTGAGGTAGATGAAAGATATTGGATTTATATCCTGCCCTCCACTCCAAAGAGTCTCAGAGCGGCTCACAATCTCCTTTCCCTTCCTCCCCAACAGACACCCTGTGAGGTAGATGAAGATATTGGATTTATATCCCGCCCTCCACTCCAAAGAGTCTCAGAGCGGCTCACAATCTCCTTTCCCTTCCTCCCCCACAACAGACACCATGTGAGGTAGATGAAGATATTGGATTTATATCCCGCCCTCCACTCCAAAGAGTCTCAGAGCGGCTCACAATCTCCTTTCCCTTCCTCCCCGACAACAGACACCCTGTGAGGTAGATGAAGATATTGAATTTATATCCCGCCCTCCACTCCGAAGAGTCTCAGAGCGGCTCACAATCTCCTTTCCCTTCCTCCCCCACAACAGACACCCTGTGAGGTAGATGAAGATATTGGATTTATATCCCGCCCTCCGCTCCAAAGAGTCTCAGAGCGGCTCACAATCTCCTTTCCCTTCCTCCCCGACAACAGGCACCCTGTGAGGTAGATGAAAGATATTGGATTTATATCCCGCCCTCCACTCCAAAGAGTCTCAGAGCGGCTCACAATCTCCTTTCCCTTCCTCCCCGACAACAGACACCCTGTGAGGTAGATGAAGATATTGGATTTATATCCCGCCCTCCACTCCGAAGAGTCTCAGAGCGGCTCACAATCTCCTTTCCCTTCCTCCCCCACAACAGATACCCTGTGAGGTAGATGAAGATATTGGATTTATATCCCGCCCTCCACTTCGAAGAGTCTCAGAGCGGCCCACAATCTCCTTTCCCTTCCTCCCCCACAACAGACACCCTGGGAAGTGGGTGGGGCTGGAGAGGGCTCGCACAGCAGCTGCCCTTTCAAGGACAACCTCTGCCAGAGCTATGGCTAGCCTCTTGCAGGATGCCACATACTAAACATAGAGATACCCCCTCCCCGACAACACCACATGATGAGCTTCACAGATGCCAGAATCCTGTCGACCTCCTCCTGGGAGGGTCAGCTGAACCAACACTGGACCAGAAGATGACCGAGGGGCTTCCAGTTCCCATACTGTGTCAACTTGTTGCAGCGGAACAATACTTAGTCCGCAGAAAAACTCGCAAAGGCCTCACAGCCAACTGCCAATTCTTTATCATTTCTGCCCTTGCAGTAGTGAAGTTAATGATCACAGCCCACCCACTGTATAAGTTTACCTGTAACCTTTTGAACTCCTATCATGCCCAGGTTTATTTATTTATTTATGACTTCTATCCCGCCCTTCCCAACAAGTGGCTCAGGGCGGCTTTTTGCCACTGTGTGACACAGAGTGTTGGACTGGAGGGGCCATTGGCCTGATCCAACATGGCTTCTCTTATGTTCTTATGTGACACAGAGTGTTGGACTGGATGGGCCGTTGGCCTGATCCAACATGGCTTCTCTTATGTTCTTATGTGACACAGAGTGTTGGACTGGATGGGCCGTTGGCCTGATCCAACATGGCTTCTCTTCTGTTCTTATGTGACACAGAATGTTGGACTGGATGGGCCGTTGGCCTGATCCAACATAGCTTCTCTTATGTTCTTATGTGACACAGAGTGTTGGACTGGATGGGCGGTTGGCCTGATCCAACATGGCTACTCTTATGTTCTTATGTGACACAGAGTGTTGGACTGGATGGGCCGTTGGCCTGATCCAACATGGCTTCTCTTATGTTCTTATGTGACACAGAGTGTTGGACTGGATGGGCCGTTGGCCTGATCCAACATGGCTTCTCTTATGTTCTTATGTGACACAGAGTGTTGGACTGGATGGGCCATTGCCTGATCAAACATGGCTTCTCTTATGTTCTTATGTGACACAGAGTGTTGGACTGGATGGGCCGTTGGCCTGATCCAACATGGCTTCTCTTATGTTCTTATGTTCCTAGTTTAGTATGCACACAAGGTAAGCTTCCAAGGCCTTGAGAAGACCAAATGATCAAAGCCATCCCTCACACACCTGCCAGTGTGGTGGCTAGAGTGGGGGACGAGGATTTGGGAGACCTGTATTCAAATCCCCACTGCCACAGAAACTTGCTAGGTGACCTTGGACCAGTCACTCTCTTCGCTTAACCTACCTCAAGGTTGTTGAGGATAAAATGGAAGAAGAAGAAGAAGATAATGTTCTGGGTTCCCACTGTGGAGAAGAGCAGGGTTGAGATATTATGTGCTTAAAAAATGAGATAAGGGACAAAATTATTCCTTCCTGCCTTCCTTCTCTGAAAAACTCACTACCACTGACTTCTATTTCTCATCGCTTCCCCACCACAGGTCTCCGACGATGACCCCGAGAGGTAATTCCACCGTTCCTGAAAGCCCTTCTTGCATTTTAGCTCTCATTGGTGTTTTAATTATATTAATAATAAAAAGACACTCGCGTGAAAAACATGAGATTTGTTGCTTAGGAGCTCAGCTGCCCCTGCTGCTTATTCCCCATTTTAAACTGTAATCCACTGCTGGGGACACCACAACTAGCTGCTGCAGAGAGAGCCGCAGTGTCACAGTGGATTAGGACTTCAGCTGGGTACTAAAGCAGGAGTCCGTGGATAAAGCAGTAAGTAGCTGCCATCCGGTGTTCAAGCAAGAACTGGCAGCAGCCCTGAAAAACAAGATTGGGTGGGGGGAGGACGGAACCTCTCATTCTGGTGCCCTGGACCTGGCCTCCAAATAGGCTCAGGAAAGGTTCCCCCACAAGGCCTCCCCTGACTTGCATATGCCTGGATACTTATGGAGCTAGAATTTGCTGCCCTAGCCTTGTAAACCTGTCTTTTAGCATGCTATTCAGGGCCCAAGGCCCGGAGGACTGAGTATAAAAAAGGAGCCAACAGTAGGTCTTCTCCCATGTTACATTGCCTGCAGTACCCACGCAGGGGAGCCAGGCTTCATGCCTGCAGCTCATTAGCTCCACATGGATCAAGAGTTGGCAGGAGAACTAAATATGGTGGCTAGAAAAGGCAGGATTGGATATATGGAAGTGTACCTCTGACTGATAAAGGGAAGCTCATTCTCCCAGCCCACCCTCTTCTGCTCTTTCCCTAGAGCAAGCCCCATTCCTGGCAACCCACCCCCCTGGCCCTTCCGTTGACAACCAGTCTTAACTCTGCAGGACCAGGGTCTGAACTTTCCCCTTCCTCCCTTTTCCCACCCCCCTTTGCCATCCGTCAGCCACCACAGAGTTAATTCTAGCTTCACCAGGTTACTCTCCCCTCAGTGCTTCTGACTCAGAGAGTGCTTTAAAGCAGATACACAATCTCCCCCTCACACATCACCCCTTGCAAGTCTCCCTGTTCCCAGCAGTGTCTGCTTCCCTCCCCCCCCACCACCACCTCCAGCCTCCGGATACACCTGTGTGTGTGGCAGGGAGTGCTGTTAACCCCTTGTCAACCGAGTTCAGATTCACGGAATGAAGAAAGGGAAACAGCAGCCTGGCACAGGGCGTGAAAGAATGACAAAGACAGAACTTCCTTGCAGCACAGGCACAAGAACACGCCAGTGGAGGAAAGCCAGACAGAGAAGAAAGAAGTATGTGACAATCCAGCCAAACTCTTATTCCTGTGAGGTTTTGCAACAGCAAAACAAAAAACCCAGTCTGTGGCTAACTAACACACTTTTCACAAGCCCTGCACCAAAGTCCCCACCACAGGCGTTTGGTGCCTAGGGTCACAATGGCAAGCAGCATAGCAAGAGTGCTGCGTGCATCCCACCCCAAGAAGTCTCAGAAGATAGCGAGGCAGCTCATTAGAGAAGTCTCAAGCTGGCTGCAAGGCAGCGAGGAAAGGGCTTTTCCAGGAGTCTTCAGCTCCCCACGGGGCATCATGTGTCCCTACCCAAGCGCCTCTCTCTCAGGGAGGTGGCATGTGTCTTGCAGGAGCCGCATCCTCTGAGAATACCTAGTTATGGCTCTTTGAGCAGGATCTGGTCTGCTGGCATAGGAAATAGAGAAAGCGAGACTAGTTACTCAATTCCGCACAAACAGACTATCGGTAATGGAGAAGATGAAAGGACAGCCCACTGCGCTAAGAAGTAGGCAAACCCGGAGCAGATAGGCGCTGAAATTTACTGGAAAAAGCTTCCGGTGGGCTGCTGTACCAGAAAGCCAGAAGCGGCCAGGTCAACCGAGCAGCCCCCGTGGTCCTGCGGTGCTGCAAACATCTGCTTGGCCCAGGCTGTGGCGTCTGTAGTCTGAAACAGTACACACCTGACATGGGTTTACAATCACGCAGGAGCTCATTTAGAGCTCTGTGTATCAAGTACTGAAAGGGACCTCTGCCTTGATTGCAGGGAATGACAGAAGATCCCTTTCCACTTCCTCAAGTAAGCAGATATCTATTTTGTTGACACCAACATCCTGGCAGTTAAAGATATTTTCAATGCTGGACCTATTGAGTTTCCAACACAGTTGTTAGAGCAGCCAAGGAGAAAGAGTATCACATTTTGATTCCCCCCCCCCCCACTTCCATCTCCAAAGTAGCACCACAGGGTTCTTCCCTCATCCTCGATTTCTTCTATTTCATTGCAACAACCCTATGAGGTAAATTAGGTGGAGATATACTGGCCAAAGACTGTGCAATAAGCTTCAAAGCAGTGGGGGTTAATGTCCAGTCTCCCTGGTCCAGCACTCAAACTGCTATAGCACACTGGACAGGTAAGTCCAGAAAAGGGAAACTAGAATGATTAAAGGGCTGGAACACTTTCCCTATGAAGAAAAGTTGAAATGCTTGGGGCTCTTTAGCTTGGAGAAACGTTGTCTGTGGGGTGACATGATAGAGGTTGACAAGATAATGCATGGGATGGAGAAAGTAGAGAAAGAAGTACTTTTCTCCCTTTCTCACAATACAAGAACTCGTGGGCATTCGATGAAATTGCTGAGCAGACAGGTTAAAACGGATAAAAGGAAGTACTTCTTCACCCAAAGGGTGATGAACATGTGGAATTCACTGCCACAGGAGGTGGTGGTGGCCACAAGCATAGCCACCTTCAAGAGGGGTTTAGATAAAAATATGGAGCAGAGGTCCATCAGTGGCTATTAGCCACAGTGTGTGTGTGCATGTGTGTGTGTGTGTGTATAAATTTTGCCACTGTGTGACACAGAGTGTTGGACTGGATGGGACATTGGCCTGATCCAACATGGCTTCTCTTATGTTCTTATGTGACACAGAGTGTTGGACTGGATGGGCTGTTGGCCTGATCCAACATGGCTTCTCTTATGTTCTTCTGTGACACAGAGTGTTGGACTGGAGGGGCCATTGGCCTGATCCAACAGGGCTTCTCTTATGTTCTTATGTGACACAGAGTGTTGGACTGGAGGGGCCACTGGCCTGATCCAACAGGGCTTCTCTTATGTTCTTATGTGACTCAGAGTGTTGGACTGGATGGGCCATTGGCCTGATCCAACAGGGCTTCTCTTATGTTCTTATGTGACGCAGAGTGTTGGACTGGACGGGCCATTGACCTGATCTAACATGGCTTCTCTTATGTTCTTATAAACAGTCATAATAACGTGAATCATCAAACCAAGATTCCACATGTATTGAATAAGGTCTGCCTCACTATTCCCAAATTTGCTGCATACTTACATTATCCAGTTTTTAATTTTTCACTAATGTTCACTTGTAGCGAAAAAACACTTGATAACAAATCTTAAGAGAGATTTTTTAAATATAAAAATTGAATTCACACATGGGACATGGTAATAAATAACACAGTTCTGTTTTTCTTCTGATAAATGAACCCCGCTCTAGTTCAGTTGCTAAACATTCCACCCACCCCCCTTGGCTACCTGTCTTTTTCAACAGTACTTGTCAGATTAGGTCCTCCTGTATTCAAAATATCTTTTTGAAAAAAAATGTAAAAGGTCAGCATCTGTAAGTCTTTATTGCCATCAAAGGCTTTGACCATATGCTTTGGGTGAAACACCTGAACAAAACAAAAAGAGTACTGAGGTAATTTGATAGGAAACACAGCTTACAAGACCAACAAATCAGGAAAGTAGAGAAGGTCCAAGCAAATGATAGCTCCACAGACATCGTATTAGCTCACTAGGCTTCACCCCTAAAATGTTTGGCTCATATTAGACTGAAGTAATTTGTTAAAGCCTTGTAAGTAGAAATGATGCTCCCATATACACTTATGGCAAGACGACTTCTCCCAAGAGATAAGGGGTGTCGGTCCACCCATTGCGAAGAAGAAGAAGAAGAAGAAGAAGAAGAAGAAGAAGAAGAAGAAGAAGAAGAAGAAGAAGAAGAAGAAGAAGAAGAAGAAGAAGAAGAAGAAGAAGAAGAAGAAGAAGAAGAAGAAGAAGAAGAAGAAGAAGAAGAAGAAGAAGAAGAAGAAGAAGAAGAAGAAGAAGAAGAAGAAGAAGAAGAAGAAGAAGAAGAAGAAGAAGAAGAAATTGGATTTATATCCCGCCCTCCACTCGGAAGAGTCTCAGAGCGGCTCACAATCTCCTTTATCTTCCTCCCCCACAACAGACACCCTGTGAGGTGGGTGGGGCTGGAGAGGGCTCTCACAGCCGCTGCCCTTTCAAGGACAACCTCTGCCAGAGCTCTGGCTGACCCAAGGCCATTTCAGCAGGTGCAAGTGGAGGAGCGGGGAATCAAACCCGGTTCTCCCAGATAAGAGTCCGCACACTTAACCACTACACCAAACTGGCTCTCCAAAACACTAGTCCAGGGGTAGCCAAACTTGCTTACATAGAATAAATGTCAGATGTTTGAGAGCTGAAAGAAAACTACTTTTAACTTTAAATGCATTCTCCAAGCCACCGGCTGGCTTGGAGAAGTGATTTGAAGAGAAAAATGCTGTCTCCATGCTGACCAAAGGGGTGGTGGGAGCTTTGAGAGCCACATATGGCTCCCAAGCCACAGCTTGACTACTCCTGTACTAGTCTTAGTGGCTCCTACACTTCAGCCTCAAGGTCGAGATATATTCAAAATCAAAAGGTATTTTTGATGCTGCGTTGTTACAGACACAGCGACCACCTGCTTGACGGAGGGCTATCAAGAGATAAAAGGATGAAGGATATAACGTTCCAGTGACGCAGGTTGCTGGGAAAGGGGAGGCAAAATGGTAGCAACAAGCCCTAATCAATCTGGTGCCATAATGTGATGCAACATGAAGGGGGGGGGGGAGCACAGAGGGGATCTTTGTTGGGGGTCCTCAACAGCCCTGCCCCTTACCAGTTGGCAGAATTTAATGTCACCTCCATTAGAAATGCAGCTGTTTTCATAAGAAGATATTCAATCCCAGAACAACCAGGATACCAGGAATGTCACTCAGGAGCTATTTCCTTATCCAGTACTAGCTGGGATCTACGAAGAACCAGGAGGAGGATAATGGCAGGTCCTCTCCTGGGGAGCTCAGGGGGTCAGAGCAGGAGAGGTCAAGATGCTGTCATGAATCTGGAGGACAAGGCAAGAAGAGCCTCTCTCACCCTGCTGACCGCCTCCCCCCCACCCCACTGCCTGCTCCAGCACGTTCACTCTCCCCCATATGCTGTTTAAGCTGACACAGACATTCCACAGAAAATCCCCTTTGATCACCAGAAATGCCTGCCCAAAACTACAATCTGACCTGCCTGCCAGCCATTATCACTTCTTTTCAAGGAGAAGGAGGCATGTCTGCCCTTCTGCAATGGTTATGGGAGTCTGGTTCCAGACCCACAGGTTCAATTACAACTTCTGGTCAGAACTACGAGAACAGGCTGATTCTTGCTCAAGAAGAGGGGAGATCACCTAGCAGAGATGGCCGCCCACACCTAGCAGAGAGAGGCCTACAAGATATCCATATCAACCCATTGCTGCCCCAACTCACAATGAAAGTTGCTGGACAAGATGCTCCTCAGCTATTTCTATACCACTTTTCTCCCCAGTAGGGACCCAAAGCACCTTTCAACACCATTCTCTTCTTTGTTTTATCTTCACTAAAACCACTGTGGGCAAGTCAGGTTGAAAAAGAAAGAAGCCCGGCAAGCTTCCATGGCAGAGAGGGGATTTGAATCTGAGTTTAGAGAGTAAGCAGAGAGCAAGGGACGGTGGGGAGGGATGGTGGCTCAGTGGTAGAGCATCTGCTTGTGAAGCAGAAGGTCCCAAGTTCAATCCCCGGCATCTCCAAAAAAGGGTCCAGGCAAATAGGTGTGAAAAACCTCAGCTTGAGACCCTGGAGAGCCGCTGCCAGTCTGAGAAGACAATACTGACTTTGATGGACCCAGGGGGGTCTGATTCAGTATAAGGCAGCTTCATATGTTTATATGTTCAAGCAAAAGAAGACGACATTGGATTTATATTCCGCCCTCCACTCAAGAGTCTCAGAGTGGCTCACAATCTCCTTTATCTCCCTCCCCCACAACAGACACCCTGTGAGGTAGATGAAGATATTGGATTTATATCCCGCCCTCCACTTCGAAGAGTCTCAGAGCGGCTCACAACGGCCTTTATCTTCCTCCCCCACAACAGACACCCTGTGAGGTGGGTGGGGCTGAGAGGACTCTCACAGTAGCTGCCCTTTCAAGGACAACCTCTGCCAGAGCTATGGCTGACCCAAGGCCATGCCAGCAGGTGCAAGTGGAGGAGTGGGGAATCAAACCCGGTTCTCCCAGATAAGAGCCCGTACACTTAACCACTACACCAAACTGTCTTTTATACCCCACTTTTCAAAACACGAAGGCGTCTCAGAACAGCTTACACAATCCTTCCTCCCTCTACCCTTCCTCTCCCCACAAAAGACACACTGAGGTAGGTGGGGCTGAGAGAGCTCTGAGAGAACTGTGACTGACCCAAGGTCACCCAGCTGGCATCATGTGGCAGAGTGGGAAATCAAAATCAGTTCTCCAGATTAGAGTCTACCACTCTTAACCACTACAGCACATTGGCATGTGATATAACATTTCATACGTCTCATTAACACTACCCAGCAACGTTTGTTGTGTTTACATGCAGGCAGAGGAAGTGCTACAGTGCACCCGGAGATCCATCTGAACCGGAGTCCACGCAATATTCATTCAGCCTCAAGAGATCTTACAGAATCTGGTGAAGTCTCCCTTTGATGAATCTCCTTGCAAGAATTGCAGCACCTGTTAAACTTGTATCCACTAAGAGCACAGGCATCCTCCCAGGTAAGACGGATGAGAACTACCATCCTCCCCCTCCCAAAAAAATCCCTTTGTGCCCCATCTGCGACATATTTTAAGAAACACAAAATGTGAGAAAGGGAGACAAAATAAAGTGATAGGAAAAGAACTCACAGAAAAAGCCTACCTAGGGATCTGGATTCTCTCACATTAACCCTTTGCTTCATGGGGAAAATATAGCAAATGGCCTCTTGACTGCAGGAGAGCGCTTCCTAGGATTTCAATGCAAGCAATGGGTTAAAATGAACTATTCTGGATCCCTAGATTAGAGGACTCAAGCTGCCACCAAAGCCCCAGGGCTTTAGTTATCCAGCTGGGCCAAGATGCATCTTGCTGCCTCCTCCTTTCCTTCACACTAGAACAAAACGAGGCAGGTGAAACTGCCCCCGATGATTCTCAGACCCTCAGAACAACCTACACAACCAGGGATTTCGTACCCATGGGCCCCAGCGCCAAGCTCCGCAGCCCTGCTGACAGGAGATCAGTGCCAAGCCATCTAAAGATGCCAGCCTCCGGGGATCTGGGGATCTCCCAGAATTACACCTAATCTCCAGACTGCAGAGATCTGTTCATCTGGAGAAAATGGATGCTTTGGAGGGTGGACTCTGCACCATTGTACCCTACCAAGGGCCTTGTCCTCCCCAGGGTCCATCCTCAAATCTCCAGGAGTCTCCCAACCTGAATCTGACAACGCAACCCTTCCATCCCCCACTGGTGGCAAGGGAGAACTTGGCAACCCTATTCCTCCAAGATACCCGAATCAAACATTTGATCCGCTGGCAAATATATTTAGAAAGAGGCCACGATACTATCGAAGGCATGCAACAGAGCCCAGGTTTACTCAGCATCATCTAAATGTGGTAACAGCTAGATGATACCTTGCCTCACGATGGGATTCAAAAGGCACTTCCTCACGCTCAGTCACAGGAGCCCAGTTCTCCTGACACTGGGGCCCCTTGTGCCCGCTGCCGCACAACAGGGCCCCCTCCTCTCACCCGCATACATCTGACAGGTTTAGATCTCTCAAACATAGACACTGTTTGTGTGGGTGTCCTAGGTGGAAGGATACCAGTGGAGAATTGTGAGGCTTGTCACTGTTCGTTGAAGTTGCCAGCAGGAGGTGGAGGGAGGAGGAGGAGAAGAAAAAAACCCAGAATTCTTCCACTCACACCACAGCTTAAAATGCCTCCTTACTTGGACGATATCTGAAGGGAGGGGGGAGAGGAGGAGCAGTTGCTCTGCTAGAGCAACACAGAGGTCTTTAAATCTCTCCTTTGGCCATTGGTACTCATGGGAAAAGCCAACTTAGAGGGCAACCAAGATCGAACTGCAACCCCCTCCCCACCTGAGAATGTTCCTATATGATACAGGTGCTTGTGTGCCCACGTGATTGGTGCATATATGACCTAATATTTATCCTGCCTTCCACCAAAAATATCAGGAAGGCATATGTGATTCCCCATTTTTCCATTTCAATTCACTTTCCAACTGGATTTTAGTGTGTGAGCGGGAAAATCCAGTGGGAAAGTGTGTTATTTAGTGTATGTGACCGCAGCCATAGATTAGAATCC
This sequence comes from Heteronotia binoei, assembly GCF_032191835.1. Lineage (NCBI taxonomy): Eukaryota > Metazoa > Chordata > Lepidosauria > Squamata > Gekkonidae > Heteronotia > Heteronotia binoei. The sequence goes on along the minus strand of NC_083239.1, from coordinate 6,867,417 downwards.
TGGAGCACCTTAGAGACCAAAAAGAGTTTCAAGATAAAATGTTGGGGAAGTAAAAATGTTGGGAGAATCACCTTAGATGGGAGAGTTGGGAGAATCACCTTAGATGGGAGAGTTGGGAGAATCACATTAGATGGGAGAGTTGGGAGAATCACCTTAGATGGGAGAGTTGGGAGAATCACCTTAGTTGGGAGAGTTGGGAGAATCACCTTAGTTGGGAGAGTTGGGAGAATCACCTTAGATGGGAGAGTTGGGAGAATCACCTTAGATGGGAGAGTTGGGAGAATCACCTTAGTTGGGAGAGTTGGGAGAATCACCTTAGATGGGAGAGTTGGGAGAATCACCTTAGATGGGAGAGTTGGGAGAATCACCTTAGATGGGAGAGTTGGGAGAATCACCTTAGATGGGAGAGTTGGGAGAATCACCTTAGATGGGAGAGTTGGGAGAATCACCTTAGATGGGAGAGTTGGGAGAATCACCTTAGTCGGGAGAGTTGGGAGAATCACCTTAGTCGGGAGAGTTGGGAGAATCACCTTAGTCGGGAGAGTTGGGAGAATCACCTATGATGGGAGAGTTGGGAGAATCACCTTAGATGGGAGAGTTGGGAGAATCACCTATGATGGGAGAGTTGGGAGAATCACCTATGATGGGAGAGTTGGGAGAATCACCTTAGTCAGGAGAGTTGGGAGAATCACCTTAGATGGGAGAGTTGGGAGAATCACCTTAGTTGGGAGAGTTGGAAGAATCACCTTAGTTGGGAGAGTTGGGAGAATCACCTATGATGGGAGAGTTGGGAGAATCACCTTAGATGGTGAATGGGTCTTCCTCTGCATGCAAAGATGATGTGTCCCAGGCTCTTCTGAAGCACCTCTTGCTTCAGTAAGGCAGAAAAAAGCCAGCACTGGATCTCTGCTTTAGGGGAAAATGCTTTAGGAAAAAATCAAGCAAGCACCACATGGAGGGAGCACCAGAAAATGCTCCTTTAAACACCAGACCACACCAGCATTTTGTACACCAAACTGTCTACAAAAAAAAATTTTTTTTTACATTAAAAGTTGAACATGTCATGCATATAGGAGAGCCCTGGTTTCACAAATCTAAATAAAACCAGCAGGCAGCCAGGTAAGCCCCAGTTGATCTCCCCAAGAGCCAATAGCTGTGCTGCAATAGTCACCATTTGCCTATGCCCCACTCTCCTTCTACTTCAGTCAGGAGTGTCCTAATGAATGGGTAAGGGTCTGTACGGAACACTATCTAAATGTATTCAACAACCTTCTGCGAGAACAAAAAGGCTGCTGCCAATACAGTAGACGCTCTTGCGGCTGCATTCATTGGAGGCAGCAGGCAGGGTGAATTGATTAAATCTATTATTTAAATATTTTAAAGCAACTTAAGTCAATAATTTAAACCAAGTTTTGCATTTTGAAATTCAAATATTTCCTGGACAAGCATGCATACAAACCATTTTATACAAAGTTTAAAAAACAAACACTGGCCTACAACCAAACAGTCCTTTATATAACTTGGGGCCCTTTATACAATCTTTGGATCACATAATCCATGGGGCTTCTGCACTGGAGAAAGTATACTTTCTTAAAGACCACAGATATGATGTCTATGGAGCTATTTCTGGACATAGGGCAACAATAGCATCCCCCCCCCTTCACTTTCCTGAAAACCAATGCTGCATTCTTATGCATGTTTTTAAAGCCCCATTGAACAAAACGAAACTTATTTCTGAGTAAAAAATGCATGGGATCAAGATACGAGGGCTAACAGCTTTCCAAAACCAAGGGCTGGCAGTTACTGTTGAAAACAGTACATATCAAGAGATTAAATATCAGTGCTGTTTGGTTGATTGAGTCACACATCAAATGACTGGAGAATTAAACACACTGGCTCAAGAAATGGGAGGACACCGAATGTGAGGCCAAAATCACCCATCAAGAGCTCTTCCGGGGATCGCCCTTGAGATACAGGGTGGCATTCTCTGGATCATAGCACCCTAAATGGCTTGCTAGTAGCCCCGGCATCCACAGAAAATCCGTTCTGCAATAAAATATACATGTTTTCATGTCATTTACAACACTCAACTTGTCTGATCTATTTCCCTCAGGGATCATTTTATCTAAAAGACAGCCTTGATCTGAAAGTGGTCATAATTTGGCGTTAAGAGACTGTAAGTATACCCGCATCATCATTTTCTATTAAAAACTCAAATTTCCACTTTACAATTAGGTTATTTTAAAAAAGAAAAAAAATCTCAAGGTAACTGAGATGTAAAAGTACCCCAGACCCTAAACCCACTCCAAGGATGGGAAAGCCAAGCTCTGCTCATATTCTGCACCATAAGCAGCCACATTTCATATCAATAAACTCAACTCCACGTTCAGATCAACTGCAGCGAATCAGTTGGATAGTGCACATTTGCTTATTTTGCACAAGCGTTTATGTTTTAAGTTCAAACTTCATACCCGAGAAGGGGAGGAATTTTCAGAGAAAGCTAACAAAAGCAACACAGAGATCAGTGAGTGAAACATGGCCAAGTCTCTCTGGAGTGGACTGAAGCTCCATCACTCCCACATGATCCCAACAGGCTTTCCATCGCTATGAAGACTAGAAACAAAGCAACTTCAAGAACGTTTTCTCAAATTTGGCAAAGACAGAGAGCCTTTTCTGATGGCACAGAGGAAATCCCAGCCGAAGACTCCCATTTTCCGTCTTCATGGCCTATCCACTCAACCAAGCTGCCCCACAAATAATTTATCATCTGGGGTGAAAGAAAGTGCTAGAAGAGGAAGGGGGAAAGCAAATGCGACTGGAATGTTTTTATTGCGGGGGGGGGGGGGGGGTTACTGGCAAAAAAAGAAGAAGAAGAAGAAGAAAACAGGCTCAGCTAATCAGGTGCAACAAGTGGCAGCTCATAAGGAAAGAAAATCAGCCAACTGCAGGCGCGCTGCTGGCAGGGAGTCTCTACTCAATCTTCCCGCAGGTTTCAGGCTGTTAGACAACTAGGCCGGAAGGCCTGAAAGTGCAATCAGCATTTAACTGCAGGGACCAACAGCAATCACAGCAGTGGGAAGGAGCAGGCAGAGTGGCCCCAGAGAAGGGGTGCCATCTCACTCAAGAACAGTTCCAGCCACACCGCACAGGCACTGCTGATGAAGGGACAGCTGCCCCTGTACCTTTCCCAAACCCTCACTGAGCACACTCACACATACATTGCCATGTGGCACAAATCTCTCTCACCTGCCAGTGCAGTACTGCGCATAAGAAGCCCCGCAACACAGAGAAAGGGCAGGCTCTTGTTTGCACAAAACAGCCCTCAGAAACCAGAAAGCAAATCTAAAAAGTTCTCTCTGCCAATTCATGGTGTTGGACATAAAGTTAAGGAAATGTAGACAAGCCAGCGCCAAATATTAAATCTGGAGAAGCTGGGAAGAGAAAGGCCCGCCTTCCCTGTGTACAGGGGGGTGTTGGTGCGAGCAAACCCTGATGACTTCCATCTTCCCCTTCATCACAAGACAATCCTGCAGTCCCCCACCCCCCCCTCCAGCCTTGGGATTTCTGTCTTCAAATCTTGCTGAGAAGGAGTGAGAGTGCAGAGCTGCTCGTTAAGGACTGCTCATTAACAGCCCTCTGGGACGAGCAGGATGGCCAGGGCACCTGCAACCTCCAACTAATGAGCTCCGATACCGTCCTGAAGCCCTGAGCACAAATGAAGGGGCAGAGGACCCTCCACACGGTGGATGCCTGAGCACCACAAAGCCATCATTCCCAATTTTGCCAGCCTTGCAGGGAGTCATGGCTGACAACATGGATTGCACAGGTTATCGAGGCGGGAGAAACACAACACATACACACGCAGGGTACAAGTGAATCCCTAGTGCCACGGCCCCTCCTTCATGAAGAGTAAGGATGCCTTGAATTTCATTGTGAAATTTGTTCGCTGAGCATATCACGTTGGAGTGTTTGTCCGGACATGAGCTGTTCACCGAGTCCATTTGGTTCAGCACCGAACCACCGGAAGCCTGACAAACAGGTTTGTACCGGGTTTTTTGTGAAACTGAATGCGAAAAATTCCGCTGATCCAAACAGGTCAGCAGCCAATAATACTGCTAACAGACTTTTCAAACACCAAATGTTAAAACTAAAAACAACAACAGAATTTAGGACTGATTCATACAATTCACAACTGATTTAACTTTGTATTTAAAAGTCCTAAGCCTGTCGACCTGAGCAAGCTGTGCAGCAAAGACAAGGGGAAACAAAACTCCACAGGACTGTGAGAGAACGCACATGCACAAAAAAAAACAGACTGTGCTGGACTGTAAGGAAAGCAGAGTAGAAGCCACCTAGAGAACAGCCGCAGACAGGTTGAACAGCCCATTAAAAAAAAATTCAGCATCCTGTTTATGATTGGCAAATGGGATATGAGCTGAACCAGCAGGAGTTCAAGCATCCTTAGGAGTGCAGAGGAGCACTCAACCCTCTTTTTTAAAAAGGGAACTTCACAGCTGTGGGGGGAAGGGAGTGAACAAATAATGCTCCCTGGGTCACCACACCCTAGAATGGGATAACAGCAGCCAGAAGTGACGGAAAGCTCTGTTTTGACTCATCAGTGGCCATAGGAGAGGACCAAAGGGAGGCAGAAGAGGGAACACTCTTCTCTGCCCATCCCCATGACACTCGCTTATAGCCAATGCCAGCCACAATGGGTGGATGCTGTCTCCTGAAGGCATGGGTTCGTAATGTCAGCAAGAATTTGGTGAAGGTGCAGACTGGAACGAACCAGCCACAGCTCAGTCTCTCGGGTGGCAGGGAGAGCAGACATGGGATGCGAGGGAAACCTGGGAGCCACAGTCTTAACAAGGAAACCACCACTCCACAGGAGACAAAAACACGCGCACGCACCTCTTCCCTGTAAAATCAGGCCGTTTCAAAGGGACTTCGTATCTGTCCCTCATCTCATACACGAGAACTCTGTGCAACAACAAGGACTCTTCAACAGAGAAGGGTCAACAACTGCACACGTGCACACACACAAAACTACAATTCCCAAGATTCCTTGTGGGAAGCACAACTCAACCGATTTAAAAACCTAATTCACATTTGTAGCGCAGATGCACCCCCTATGCGCTGCTGCAAAAGAAAAAGAAAAAAAGTAACACCCTTCAATCGGTCTATTACCCAGATCTCTGTCGCAGTTCCAAAAGGAGCTCAGAAAAACCAAACATGCCAAGCAAAGGCATGGGGTGTGTGGCATGTTCCCCAGATCCCAGGACTGCTGGCGGGGGAGGCAGGGGTGGGAAAACGAAAGGCAGGTTTCAGCAGGCCAAGCACTGTGATCTTTCTTTGCATCCAGAGAACAGCATGATCACAGTCCCCATGTCGCGTCGCCACTACCATCAGCCACTTGGCAGAAGCTGCCCTGTTTATCTCAGCGACACACCTGCAACAGCAAGAGATGCAGCTGGGTGGATGTCTCCTGGTTTTTAGTTGGTCCTCCAGGCCCCACAAGAATCAAAGGGGTGGGGGGAAGACTCTAGTCTTAGTCACCCATTCTTTGTCCTGGTGTAGCATCCATATTTTGATCGAAGGGACTATTTTACACGGCAACAGAGGTTCTGAAACTTAAATGGAGGAAAGCTGCATGGGAGGAGGGGGTGATTAATGAGAAATTAGAAGTGCCACAGCTTAAAAGCAAAAGCCTCCATTGTCATAACCATACACCAAAAGGTAAACATGAAAGCCAGTGTGGTGTAACAGCTACAGTATTGAACTAGGATGGAGACCCAGGTTCAAATCCCTGCTCTGCCATGGAAACTTGCTGCATGGCCTTCGGCCAGTCTCTCACTCAGCCTAACCAACCTCACAGGGTTGTGAGGAGGACAATATAAGATGCTCTGAGTCTCTGCTGGGGAGAAAGTCAGGCTATAAATGGAAGTAAAATAAAAAAATAATGTAAAATAGTAAAAGCAAAGCGAAAACAGATAAAGAACTAAAATCAGATTCTTCCACAGAGGCTCCTCTCCCCTCAGCATCATTGGCAGAATTTATCTTCTACCTTCAGCTTTGTACAGGGATTTAAATATTGTACTAGGATCTGGGAGACACTTGTTCTAATCCCCATGGAAGCCCCCTGAGTGACTCTGGCCCCATTACTCTCTAATTTAGCCTATGCTACCTCACAGAGTTGCTGTGAGATTAAACGGAGGAGAGGAGTCCTGATCTGAACAGCGCAGGCATGTCCAATCTCCTCAGATCTCAGAAGCTAAGCAGGGGGAGCTCTGAAAAGTACTTGGATGGGAGACCTCCTTGAAATACCAGAGACTGAGGCAGAGATAGGCTTTATTCAGCCACCTCTTTGAATATCTTCCATGCTCCCAGTAGGAGTCAGTCACCAGAGGTTGCCATGACTTCCAGGTGCACGCAAACACTCACACACATAAAAATACAACCCCCCCAAATAAAAACAGAGAAGAGGAGAACAATCTTGTAAGCCACTTTCAGTCCCCTCTGGAGTGGGGGGGGGGAACAGGTTACAGTTATCTAAATATCTCAGACGAAAAAGAAGTGCAAGTCAATTACTCTAATTAAAGAAGTTTCTAAAAGCAATGATTTCCAGGTTGCCAACCTTTAGAATTACATGGCAGCCAACGCACCTTCCAAAACAATGGCACTTCTGTACCATAAGAGAGAATCCAACCATCACCTGTTGTGGAGCCTTCCCCTAAGAAGCACAAAAGCCCCATTCAAGGACAGGCGTTGACAGCCCAGGCCTACAGCCCCTGAGTCAACACAGGGTTTTGAATACTGCACCATTCCAAAGCAAGGCTCTTCCTCCCGCGGCCTGCCCCCCCCCGCCCCGCCCCCTCGCTTCTGCAGAGCACACCACACATTCTCATGTTGCCCACGAAACCATCTTCCTCCCATCAAACAAGACTGACAGGCCCCCGCAGGCAGCCCTGAGCTGGAAAAAAAAATTCCTCAGCTTCTCACAGAGGACTCGGTAACTTCCTGGCTCTGTGCAAAAACTCCACCCCCCACCCCCCCAGGGACGCACTCCGTTTGTTCCTGAGATAGAAGCGAAGCAGGCTGACTGCCCCATGCTGCCCCAATCCTCTTGGCTATGTGGACAGCCAGGCAAGGAAATCGGCATATGCTGTGCATTTCCAGATCTGTCCTAAGAAGAAGAAGAAGAAGAAGAAGAAGAAGAAGAAGAAGAAGCAGAAGAAGAAGCAGAAGAAGAAGCAGAAGAAGAAGCAGAAGAAGAAGAAGAAGAAGAAGAAGAAGAAGAAGAAGAAGAAGAAGAAGAAGAAGAAGAAGAAGAAGAAGAAGATATTGGATTTATATCCCGCCCTCCACTCCGAAGAGTCTCAGAGCGGCTCACAATCTCCTTTCCCTTCCTCCCCCACAACAAACACCCTGTGAGGTGGGTGGGGCTGGAGAGGGCTCTCACAGCAGCTGCCCTTTCAAGGACAACCTCTGCCAGAGCTATGGCTGACCCAAGGCCATTCCAGCAGGTGCAAGTGGAGGAGTGGGGAATCAAACCCGGTTCTCCCAGATAAGAGTCCGCACACTTAACCACTACACCAAACTGGCTCTCCCTACTTCATGAAAGGAATGGAAACACAGGACTTTCCCATTCACAGGATTCCACTGTCTGCTCCCCAGAAGTTGCAACTGGAAACCCTGGGAATTAACCACAGTTCTCATAAAGGAAAACCAGAATCCGCTCCCGCCCCACCCCCCGCAAAAAAAAACAACCCGTCTACCAAAAATTAGGATAATCACCAGTGTTTATGGCATAGCTCTGTAGCCGGAGACTATCTCTGCTGATAGGCGAGCAAGAGCTGGGTACGCACTACGAAAAAGCAGCCATAACCCACGGCATGCCTGCTTCTGGTTTTCCTCAGCCAGACCCCCAGTTGCAGGTATGAATTCAGACAACGTCTCACACCTGACAGGATACGTGCGCTGAACAGTCACTGCCAAGTACCTTTGCTCTCACGCCTCGGTTACTAGAGCCAGCATCCTCTCTCCTAGCAAGCACCCAGGCCTCTGACCCTGAATCTTGCAGGGGGGGGTCTCTTTCCCCGTTAATGTTTACTCAGGCTAGTTTAACAACTGCAGGTTGCCATGGTAACCTGTACAAGCTGGGTCTACCAGGGTCCAGCTAAGCTGGGGACAGCAAAAGGGACGATGAGGCTCAATGGGCTGGTCTCAGAACAGAGGCGGGGGGGGGGGGGGGTTTAAAAAAAATTCTCCTCCTCTTTGGTAATCACCCCCCCCCCCCTAGTTCTCAGCCTACCTGCTCCCACTTAAAATATATGCCCTGGTCCCAGGGAACTGTAGGACACATGTGCAAAGGCTGTATGTACGTGTCAGTGCTAGCAGGGTTTTATTCCTGACTTTCCAGCAGGAGTGTTTCCCCCCCGCCCCCCCCCCCCGTGCCAGAAGCAAAGGAGACGAAGAGGCAGCTCTCTAGGGTCTGATTGCAAACTCAAAGAATTCACCAGCGGTCAAGGCGAATGATTAAGACAAGACACCTGCCTCCAATCTTCACCTTGGCAACAGACTGTGTGAAGTCTCGGACAAGTTCTCTTTTCGACAACAACCTCAGCCCCCCACCATTAACTACACATATCCATCCACCCGCACAAAAACACGCACAGCTGCCCCAATAAGGCAGAAAAAGATATAAATTGAAGATTGGAAGGCATTCTGGGACCCTCTGGGACCATCACCGCAGCGAAGGCAAAATAAATTTGTCCAGCTTTCCCCCCAATTACTAAGGACGAAGCAGCCCACTTCCCTCCAAAGGCCAGCCCTCCTGGGGTTCGAAGTAAAGGGTCACCCGACAGCACCCGACAGCCACCACGACGCCCTTTTGCCAAAGGAGCAAGCCGCATGAAACCTCCCGCCTTCAGCAACCACAAGGTTAGAGCTGCATCACTCCCCCCCTCACACACTTCTAACTAGCCCCCCCCTCCACCAACCCAGCCTGCTGCTATGTGTTGAAGGCTCCTTCGATCCAACTGTCTGTGAAGCTTTCTGCCAACACGCCTCTGTGCTGCATTATTTATAAAACAGAGGGGCAGAGGGCCAGGCAACAGCTGCAGAGCACTCCACGGACAGCAGCCTTGCCCGGGCTTTAAAGCGCCACGACACCACAGGACATGGGGCCCAGGGGTGGGGGGGAGGAAGAAAGACCTCCTCCTGCTGCCAGTGCCCGAGTCCTTTCCTGACCCTTCTCACAGGCACAGCAGCTTCACAGCGTGGGGGGCGGGGAGCATTTCTCACAGTTTTCCTGTTCTCTAGGCAGGGAGGGGACACTGTGGTGGGCAGAGGCTGTGTCTTAAGATTCTTAGTCTCCCAGGAGAACCCGCAGGAGAAAGGGTGGTGGTTTTGCAAACCATGTGACTGGGAAGATAGGGTTCACTCAATTACTCGTTAAAGGCATGAAGATACCACATGTCATGAGCCACACAGAGGCGCGCTGTGCAGAAAGCCTTCCCCAGCACCTGGGGTATTGATAGCTTGGCACCCTACCCCCACCAGCACCTTTCTCCAGTGTATTGCTCTCTTGTACCAAACAAGAAGAGTGGAAAGCCCTATTGCTATGGGAAAGCTGGAAAAGAGATAAAGAGGAGAAAGGAAAGGAAAAGCAAAGGTCCCCTGTGCAAGCACCAGTCGTTTCAGACTCTGGGGTTGATGTTATTTTCACAACGTTTTCACGGCAGACTTTTTTACGGGGTGGTTTGCCATTGCCTTCCCCAGTCTTTTACACTTTCCCCCCAGCAAGCTGGGTACTCATTTTACCGACCTCGGAAGGATGGAAGGCTGAGTCAACCTTGGGCCGGCTACCTGAATCCAGCTTCCGCCGGAATCGAACTCAGGTTGTGAGCAGCGAGTTCAGACCACAGTGCTGCAGTACCGCCGCTTTACCACTCTGCGGCATGGAGCCGCTGAGGAGGAGAAAAGCAGCAAGCAAAAAAACAAGGAAGAAGCCAAGCCCCACTCTCCTGTGGCCAGAATCAGATTTCTCATCATTGCAAAGGAGGCCTTGCTCCAACAGAGCAAAATATGACCCCGGGCACAAAATACATGCCCGAGCCACGCTGTTCAGGGACATGCTCAACACCACAACAGATTCTTCTCTGCTGAACCCATCTCGTTTCCCTTCTTCCAGCTCCCATTCCCTGTGAGCCCCAGTGATGCAATGTTCAAGCTTAATTTGTGCATTATAAAATTTCACACAAACACGCCAAAGAGCTGCCTGTTTCCCCCTCCCTTCTTGCTCCTCCACCCTCCCCAAATCTCCTCTCCTGAAGATCTGTACCCGCTGAAGCCAAGCTAGGGAAGGATGCCGATAGGATTAATTCTGCATGACTGCTCACCTCCGTGGGGGAGTCTAAGACCCTCAGGCCTGCAGCAATCTTTAAAGGGAAAAAAAAAATTCCTCCAGCCCAACTTAATTCCCCTCTTCCTGCAGTGATAGCACATCTGCGGCAGCCAAACACAGGGATGCTGGAACAACCAGGAATGGGCACAGAATTTTGCAAAGGAGCAGGGAGGAAGAGAAGCACGTCTGGGTCAACACCTTCTGCACTCGGTTCCCCTTCCTAGCGCTGCGTTAACAAGGCAGCTCCCAAAAATGCGAGACACATACCCCCACCCCCAATATCAATCCTCCTCTTCTGGAGTCAAGCCCTTACTCTGTTCAGAAACAGAAACATGCTACGATGGGCCCTAGGTTTGATTTCCCTATAAAAATCCCCCTCTCTATCATCTTACAGGTTGAACATTCCACAAATTGGTACTAAAAATCTGGCAGACAGGATTCTGACATTCCACGAGCTGCCAAAGGCACCAGCATTAGAACTCAGGTCCCTCGATCTGTAAAAATAATAAGCACCCTGTACTAAGAGGTGACAGAACCTCCTCCTCTAATGCCTGCAGAGCACTCCCAAGATCTCACAACAGGGACTACAAAAAGACTAGCTACTGATATTGGGCAGAATCACACCTAGGAACCATCAGGAGGGTCAGCCAGAATGGCCTGCACCTTCGAGTGCTGGACAGACCCAAGATGCCCATGCTCAAACCCTCAGATTGACGCGAAATCTTGGAAGATGACCATGGGCCAGTTATAGCCCAACCTACCTCACAGGGTTGTTGTTGCAAAAATAAAAACCAAAGTGAGGAGAAGTTAGGGTTTGTAGAATCTTTCGGGCTCAAGTGCCGTGTTCTACTGGAGAAAGTTTTCCTTCCAGACGTTTCGTTCTCAGCTGCGGAGAACATCCTCAGTGGCGTTGCAGCCGGAGCAGGCGCTGTGACCTTCTTGGCTGCTGTGCATTGAGTGGGACCAGGGCTGCTGGAGAGCTGCTATTTCTAGGCTGGAGGGGGTGTGGTGAAAGGGCAATTGGTTTGTGGATGTGCCCCCCACTCCAGCCTAGAAATAGCAGCTCTCCAGCAGCCCTGGCCTCACTCAATGCACAGCAGCCAAGAAGGTCAGAGCACCTGCTCCGGCTGCAACGCCACTGAGGATGTTCTCCGCAGCTGAGAACGAAACGTCTGGAAGAAAAACCTTCTCCAATAGAACACGGCACTTGAGCCCGAAAGATTCTACAAACACTAATGATGTTATCAGCCGTGAAAACCTGAAATCTTTGAGGAGAAAGTCATTGCAAGCTGCTTTGGGTCCCAAAGAAGATAAAGTCATAACAACACATAGACCTGATAGGTAATTGGGACAAAATAAATGGAAACGTTCTTCTGGTTCCGATGGATACGGTACGCATATATACAGAACAATTATTGAAAGGCTAAGATGCAAAACCATGATAACCACTCAAGAACATGTGCCATAGGTTACCTCTAGTGTAATGTATATGACCATGCAACACTTGGCCCTACAGAAATATCCATGATGCACTCAACAAGCCACATAAATTCAGGTTACCCAAGGCACCAAATGAGCAGTGGATCTCTTTCTGAGATCAAGTTCCACATGGGTCCTTCCACATCAAAAATCAGCACTCAAGATACTGCTCTACAATGCCAGAAAACCAAGAGCAGAAACCAGCAAGGCATCTGAAGAAGCCAGCCTACTGTGTGACTCGTGAACAATAATTGAATTGTGAATGGATGGTGATAAAATCATTTATTCTTGTCCCAATAGCCAATGAAGCGATGAGTGAAACAGTAGACTACAGCTAGCGATCCATTGGTGAATCAAATCTTTAGGGACTTTTTTGGAGTCCATAGGAGTGTTCAAAGGAGATTTGACTCTCATATGAAAGACTTCCTCGTTTTGGTTTACCCTTATGCCACACAGCTATAGCCAGCAGGAGTGCCAAAATGGAGAGAATGGTGTCAAAATGCAGAGAACATCAACAGAAATTGAGAGGACATCAACAGTCTTCCAACATACTGATGTCATTCCCTATGTTCCTAGAAGCAATGTTAGCACATCCCTGAAGGAGATATTCCCTGAAGGGGAAATTCTTAGCGTTTAGCATTCTGCCTAAATGCCAGAGTGTCCTCAGCATTGTGGTGATGTCACTTCCTGTGTGTACAGGAACCCTATTAAGGTTGCTAACTCTGGGTTCTGGGTTAGGAAAGTTTGGGAAATTTGTGGATGAAGACTAGAGAGGGCAGTATTTGGGGAGGGGCAGGACCTCAATAACAGAACAATTATTGAAAGGCTAAGATGCAAAACCATGATACATCGAGTTAATACTATATTGTATTTCCACACCTGCTAATCCTGGTCACCTACTCATCCCAAGGACAATGGCAAAACGGTTATCAATACAACAAAGCAAACCAGTGTAGACTCAGGGTCACTTAAACATCAAACCATAAATAATCTGTTTTAAATATGCACTGCTAGCACTGACAGAAAGGATCGCAGCAAAAACCTAATTTCCTTCAGAACACCTGATTAGAATCTGGGAGACCAAGTTCAAATCCCCACTCCTGCCCTTATTGGAAGACCTCGGGCTATTCACACGTACTCTCAACCAAATCTACCCCAAAGGGTGGTTATGACAATAAAATACAGCAGAGGAGAATAATTGTAAGGGGCCTTGGAGTCCGATGAGGGAGAAAGGCAGGGTATAAATGAAGTAAATAAGCAAAAGCTCTGCCACCCACCTTTAAGTGTTCAGCCTTTCCACATCCGGGGGCCACCTTCAAATCCAAGTGGCTCCCAAGGATGGCACATGGCAAGAAGTCACGATGACATCATAGAGAAAAGGAGGAGCCAGCATCTCTGAACCTGTCTGCATTAACAAGGAATCCTCTCCACAGCTGAGTGGCCTCATTTCCTGCTACATCTCCATGCATGAGTGCAGAGAGACAGTGTGCCCTTACTTCATGCACATGTACACCAACAGCAGGTTCTTCCAAAAAGCATGGGGAAGATGGTAGCTATATAGAGGCTCACAGCCCAAGAGACGGATCTCAGAACCCAGGGGTTGAAGACTACTGCTCTAGGAAGTCTGCAAGTGAGCAGCAAGAATCTGGCAGCCCTTCAGAAAATTGTCAGTGGTCCATCACTGGTCTCCATTTTGCTTAGAGAAGCAACAAAATGCTGCTAGATAAAGCAGGGGAAATGAGAAGCTACAATGAACAGTCAGAAGCCCCTTTTGTGTCCATCATCTCCTTTATTTGGTAGAGTTTTCTGGAAAAAAAATAGCAATATCACTTAAACAAGGCACTCTGTTTACAGGGACCGTCTAGGGTGCTCTAGAAATAACACCCCCTGCCCCATTTTCCATCCAGAAAGCATTTTTTCTCCACCCATAAAAAAAAAAAAGTTATCCACAGGGATCAATTACACATGGGATCAGCTGCTTTTAAAGCCACCAAAGTGCTTCGAGGCAAGAAGAACAATGGGGCCTGCCAGAAATGGAAAACAGAACTGATGGTTAACTTACCCCACACTCCCAAAATCCCCACAATGCACCAGCACCCACAAAGGAAGAGGCAAACATTGCTTTGCACTTTGAAAGCTTGAAAATCCAATCTAGCCTTGAGGCAAAGGCACTCTTCTTAGACTGGAGGAGGAAGGGGCAAAGCAAGCCCTCCCCCCCCCACCCCAACAATCACAACAGGAACTCAGCCTCCTGTTGAAGAACAAGAGGACTTTTCCTCTAGCTCTCCCTCCACCCATCCAAACTGGGCAATGTTTTATCAGGAGACAAAAAGGGAAGAAAACACTTCCCATCCCAGATGCTTACAGAGCTACAGATCCATGCATTTAAATCACTTGTGTCCTTACCTTCTCCTGCGCTGGCTGCGAATTTTTTCTGTTTTGGCATTGGTAATTAGGGGGTGGAACAGATGGTGGAGGGCTCATTTAAAGTAATGCATCCATTAAAATAACCTTTGCTGTCGGGGACCACATTCCCACAAGGGGCTGGTTTCAGCTGGGAACAGAAGGCAGAAAAGGGCAACTGGACTTCAGATATAGTAAGGGCAGACACCACCAACGCTGCAGCTGAGATAAATAAGCATGCAGCTGCCCCCAAAGGAGGCTGGACAGGCCTAGCTTGTCACCTGGGAGCAAGGAAGGGGCTAGTCACAGCATAAAACATGGTCCAAGTACAGTTCAAGCGACTCTACTCCGGTTCTCTTGTTCCATATGACTGCCAGCAATCTGATTTGCTCTCTGTCTTCCTGCATTACCTGCCATCCATCGTGAGGCTGCTCTTAGCCACAATGCCCCGCCCCAACACACACCTACACATCTCCTGAAGGACCTAAAAAGTCAGGAAATCTCTGAACAAACCAAAGTTTTAAGTGAGTAGCCGGGGCTTCAAATGTGTGTGCGGAAGGGGGTGAGAATCAAAATATGCTCAAAATTAACCCCAAAGTCTGGGCCAAGAAATGCCAAATAAGAGGTTCTAAATATATAATGCTGTTTTTTTAAGTTGCCAGCACGAATCTATTTATTTCACTAAATGTTTCCTCCAGCTCTCGGGAGGAACAAAGAGCCATTCAAACTTAACTCTTGAGATCACTAGAATTCCCATTCAGTTAAATATATCCCTCGCAATCATCTCTCTTCCCAACCTTCAAAGAAACCCAGGACAAAGAAACCCAGGACTTACACGGTGATCTCCATCTTCATTCTATCCTCCCAACAACCTTATGTGCTAGGTTGGGCTTGGAGAGAAAAAGCAGCCCCAAGATCACACAGTAGCCCAACTGGGGATTCAAGCCTCATCTCTCTCCAATCGCTATCCCACACTAGCTCTTCCCCAGACATCACTGCTTCCTTCCCAGTGTTTTGCATCCATTTCCCAGCCCATTACCACCAAGGCTTGACACTTAGTTTATTCAGAGAAATACTGAAGTAGTAAGCTTAGATGTTCCAAACGCCAAGTTCTACGCCCACTGCATCACTCATATGGGGCAATCCCAGAATACATACAGTCCCCAAGAACTGTCGCCTCAACACTAGGCTGCCCAGCATTCCGTCATCAGGGGCACGCCCAAAGCTACCATGCAACTTTCACCGCAATCTCACAAGGAAATCTAAACACGGATCAGCATGCCTCACTTGACCGGCACAGAGGACTTAACAAATCCTGCACAAATCCCAGGCAGTTTGAATGAAACAATCTGGTGCAAGCACTCTTTGCCTGGGTGGAGCTTTCAAATACCAACTGGTATGATCTGGAAAGCGGCCAGCGTTTGTGTGTGTGTGTTTTTTTTTAAGTTCAAAGGTATAGCCCCGCAATAATACTCTCGCTGGTGCAATGCTAACCCTGAGGCCTCTAGAAGACACAGCAGCTGCACAATACATCCAGAGACCTTGTTGCACTTTCACTAAAACCCCCTAAAGTCAGCCTTGCCAGGGATTTGGGGGGGTGCGGTAGAGGACTCTGCCCGAGGGCAGCCACAAGAATCTTGGGATCCTTGGCCTTTCCATCCCAACCCCCAGCCTGGGCGAAGGACTCCCTCAATGGAAACCCGAGGTGAGCATAAAGGAGCAATCGCCATTCCAAGCAGCAACAGCCTCTCCTGTTTCAGACTTGGCTCCCAGGAGAGCAAGGGCAGGCTTTGTTCAGGAACTGGAGAATGGGCCAGAAAGAGTGAAACACGGTCTCTGCCAGCACTCATGTTTCATTCTCATGGAATGCTGGGGAGGGGAAGAGCATCCCCCCAGGGCTTTGGACGAGGGGCAGTCAGGGAGAGGGGTTACTACACAGGAAAAAGCATTTGAGCTGGTTCAGGAAAAAAAAAAGATCTGAGCACATACATTTGCGATCATACCCTGGCAACCTGAGGGTGTGCCTGGAGACACTCCCCGCAACGTAAGGGGGTGTGTGCCGGTGCCCTGTGTGATGTGGGTCCTAAAATACCCCTCACTGAAAGCTGCCGTTGAAGAGTACTCTTTTACATCTCACCCTTCCTCCAAGGAGCTCAAGGCAGAATGCATGGTACTCCCCTCCCCTACCAGATTATCACAACAACCCTATAAGGTGTCGGTTATACTAAGCAAAAGTGACTGACCCCAAGGTTACCCAGCAAGTTTCACACTGAAAAGAGACCTGAACTTGTGTCTCCCTCACCCCTTCTTAAGCACTCTATGCATACTATCTCTTTACCCCTTAGACAGGACACTGCCATTTCTTATCCCATAACACCCATCTTAAAATGATATATGCTTTGATAGGGAGGCTCATTGCTATAAACTTTGACTGATTAGGTACTTGAAAAAGAGCAGTGTCCCAGCTGGGGTGCGGGTAGAAGCCCTCATTTGACTGTTACGTTTTGGGGGAGAGACCAGGTTAGTGGAAGAGAAGATTTTGAGATTAAAATCCACATTTATTTACTAGAACAGAAATCAGCACAAAACTGGGAAGAGCATTCATTCACAGCAAGCAAATTACGCACTGGTGACTGTATGTGCACACACCAGGAGTTTACTGGTGACCAAACCATTCTGCAGCGGGGGACTCAAATACAGAGAGCAAGTTCTTGCTTACAGACTAGTGGGAATGATTTTAAGAGACAGCTTGTATTAAAATGACCCAATAATTCCTGTCTGACCTAGGGAAGGGCATTTCTCTCCTCCGGATGCCTTGTTTTTTGCTTTTAGAAGGGCTGCGGAATCGGGAGGAGAGGTGAACGTTTCCTCAGAGCTTTGCATCTGTGCTTCCCTTGGGGTATTTGAAGGGAAGGGGGAACAATCCCACACTTGTGGAGAATATTTACTAGCTGGCTGCCCCCATCTGTCTCTGCTTTACATAAGCTTCCTTCTGCCCCACCCCTTGAGAGAGGATGGAAGGAAATCAATGTTGGGGGGGGGGGGGAGTGAGAGAGCGCAACGGACAGAAAAATTCCAACCCACCCAGTTATGTTCAAATATTTAGTGTGTGCTTGCAAGGTGTTTCTGTTGCCTTTAGGGTATCACTGTGTTTGAAGCAACAGAAAGCAAGAGAAAAAGAGTACGGGGTGTGTGAAGGGGGGGGGGGACGGAAATAAAAGTGAGAGCAAGCTTTATGCATTGTTTCTTCTCTGGTTATTTGCTGGCATTGTTAGCACTGAGGGACACATACGGTGGTAACCAGAAGGAAAGGCTAGAACCACGTCTAACCAGAGGAGGGGTGTGTGGGTGTGTGACTGGAACAGCAAATGACTCCTCCACAAACTGCAGGTGGGGAGCCCTTGACTTGTCCGGGTGGGGAGAGAAAGAGAGGAGGATTTACGTATTTGTTGAAGGGGGTGGGGTGGGGGGACAGGGGCTGTGGAACTTATCTTGGATCAGCCAGGCACGGATGTTATCCATGTGTTGAGATGCAAACCAGTGCACTGACCCTGCGGATCCACATACCTTGCACTCCAGGGAGCCCAAAAAGATCTAGGTAGTGCTCCCTCTCTGTGCTGGCACAAAGGGACAGTGGCTTGAGTTACATTAAGCAGGTCCCTTCCAGGCTCAGATCCTCTTCCATTACAGTTCACGTCAGGCATTTTCAGGACGCTATCGCTCGCCTCCACACGCACTCCAGCCTGGCAAGCTCACAGCAGACACCTCCTTTGCTCCCTCCTCGCACTCCCCCCCCCCCAATTCCCAGCAATCTGTATTCCTCACAGACTCAGCAGTGCACACAGTTACCTTCAAGCTGCCCAATGGCTCCAGTGTGTGTGTGTGTGTGTGTGTGTGGTGGGGGGAAACGGCTAGCAGCTGTGAGACTTCAATAGCCACTGTGAACAGAAGGACTGTGCCTTCTTTTTTCTTTTTTTACTGGCACATTAAATAGCACTGGAGGGGAATCGATGTCTGTCCTTGCCCTCTTCTCACCCCCACCCCTTCCAATATGGAATTTGACCCCTCCATTCCCTTGTCATTCCTTCACTTTTTCAGGCACTCGTCTAAGAAAATAGGAGGCACAAAAACATAGGTTGTCTATTTTTTTTCCTCCACTGCAAATTATCTTTCTTTTCTAAAAAAACAAAAACAAAACAGAACCAGCATGTCACTTCAAAAGACAGGATTAAAAACTTCCAGAATCCTTTCCTAATTTTGGGGGGCAGCAGAAAACAAGCTTTGTGGGGGGGGGGGGGTGGAGAAATAAAGAAGCTGTTTTATTCTATAGCATTCTAACACATGGCATTGTTTGCTATGTCCATTCTGAAGAAAATGAAGGCCTATAGTGAGCCACTTTCCCTATTCCATTCCTTATTGAAGACACAAAATTATGTGACTTGAAACCCACAAAAACCCACTACCTTTCTGTCCTTTCCATTCACCTCCCCCCCCCCACACACACACCCAATGAACCACCCATAATTTACCCCTTTCAATCATGGAAACTTCACTTCTTCCCCAGAGTGCTTACTGCAGGCTTTATGACTTCTATGGCAAGAAGCTCTTGCTGCACTGCCACACGCTTATGGGGTTGTGTGTCCCTGAACAGAAACATGTCCCTTTACCTGCTGAACATGTAACAAGGAACATAGGAGGGACCAGAGGGAAAAGCCAGAGATCTAAAATGGCAAGTTACATCTAAGCATCGGCCCCACAATGGAGCCACATGTCCTCTATCCAAGCTAGCATAACAGTTGCGGTGAAAACAGTGCACAGCAAGAAACATCAGATCAGGCAAAACTTCAAAGGGAGCTGGGGAAAGAAGGTTAGAGGTGAAATTAGTTCCACATCTCACAGAAATTGACATTAGGGACTATGATGGCCTCAATCCTGTGCGTTTGGATTCTCATCAGGAACAGAGTCAATTTTTCACCAACCACGCTAAGGGAATCCACATCACTTCCTCTGCAAAGATCTCCTCCTTTATCAGGAAATATAAGCCAGCAACAAAACACCCCCTTCCCTCATATACTGTCTGGTATCCCAGTTCCAACTAATATTCTGTGCTGTCTGGGACAGAATGTCTCCCCTCAATGGGCTTTTTTGCTGCTTTGCAACAAAGCTCATTCCATGCATTCACTGGCCTGTCAGCTCATCCATCCCTTCCACAAATCCAGCTGAATTCCTCTCTCTCCACCTCCCTCAGCCACTACCATAAATAAACCGTTTTTTCCACACTTGGCATGTGCCCTCTGCACTCTGTGCTCCCCACCCACCAAGTTCCACTCATCTAATCTCTGCTGTTATTCTCCCCCCCAAAAAAAACTCCTTTTTTAGAACTTCATGGGCAATGGGGGAAGGGGGGAGGGCAACAAAAAACTGATCATCCAGTTCCTTTTTATTACAGAACATGTATTAAAAAAGCTTTTAAAACCGATGGCAAATCCAAAATCTATCTTGTCGTTAAAAGCTGCAGTATCCCCAAACATACCTGACCTTCCAAACCTCTCTGCAACATGTCTCACAGGTCAGCAACAGCTGCACACTCTTTGCATTCTGGAGCAGGAGACTTTTCAGCCTTGCAGCGCTAGTTTTTCCAGCAAAAATCAGACCCAATGCCTATGAGCCACAGATATTGTAGCCAGTCTTTCCTCCCTCAATGAAACCACATACCCACACCTTCAAACAAATTTGATTAGTGGCCTGAATTCAAATGCAATTGTTTCCAACTGCAAGCTGAATTGTGGCACACCCTGAAAAACTCAGGGTTTGGTGTTGTTCTATATAGCCCCTGTCAAGGTACCCCCAACCCAATGGTGAAATTCAGATTCTGCTCTTGGAAAGCCTAGCTACTTTACACCCAATTTCTCTCTCTGTGCCCTACTCCCTGGCCTCCCTCTGAAGATGAAGAAGAAGGAGATGATATTGGATTTATATCCCGTCCTCCACTCCAAATCTCAGAGTCTCAGAGCGGCTCACAATCTCCTTTATCTCCCTCCCCCACAACAGACACCCTGTGAGGTGGGTGGGGCTGCCCTTTCAAGGACAACCTCTGCCAGAGCTATGGCTGACCCAAGGCCATGCTAGCAGGTGCAAGTGGGAGGAGTGGGGAATCGAACCCAGTTCTCCCAGATAAGAGTCCGTGCACTTAACCACTACACCAAACTGGCTCTCTCTCTGGGTTTGCTAGAGCTGGCCTGAAGAGAACAAAATCATCTTTTGCCCAAATTTCTTGCTCTTGCATACCTGCTGGGGAGACAGATCTGCCTCGCTGGCTTTGCTTTTCCTCCAAGCACCTGTGTCTAGGTCTCTCTCATTTCTAAATCTCTTTTCTGGGAGGACTCCCAGTTCTAGGCTCGTTTCACCTTGAACTCGGAATGAGGCTTCTCTTCTCATTATGTTCCCTCCAGGAATTCTGACCTAATAGAGCCATCAAGCCCCAAACACACTCTGAACCCCACCCTTGCAGGCCTGAGCCTTCCACTCTCCCAACTGGGTTCATCCATGGGTGGTTCCCTGCACGTGCACTAGAATAAAGCTCACAAAATCTTCTGCCTTGAAACTTCCCTGTAGGATTTTGACTTGTTTTTAACCCCCCTTCCCACCTGCTGCTCCCATTCCCATTCCCTCTAGGGCAGTGTGTAACCAAACACCAGTTTCCAACAGGTCCACCTGGGAATTCCTAGCAGAGTCTCACTCACTCCCCAGCCCCTGGAACAGACACTTTCCACGGACATTATTATTATTCCCCTCATTACTTCCTGCACTCTTCTTATCCCAGCATCCACTTGGATTTTACAGCTCTTTTCTCACCTACACACATTCCTAACAGGTTGTCCAAAAAAAAAAAAGAAAAGAAAAAAGAAGCAGCCAGCAGTATCGTCTTCTCTTGACCTCAATACCATATCCAGCCTCGCCTAACAAACCTGAATTTCGTCGCCTTTGACAGTAAATATGCTGATCAACAAAAGTGAGGTGACAGAAAACAGTTAAGATATCCCCTCTGGGTGTTCTGCCCAATTTCCCTTTTTGGAAGGGTGGGGGAGGAGGGCATAGCTGTATGTTGGGTGTACCCAAGCAGACTTTCTTTCTCCGGTACAAGATTCTTTCCTATCCCTGCCCCTGATTTCACAAACGTTCACAGAAAATAGATGCTTCCCTGGAGCAGATTGAAAATCTCCCCTACAGGACCATAGCCATCGTATCAACCTCACTAACCCCGGTCTTCTCCCAAGGAAGAAGTTTTTCATACTTAAATTACTTGACCTCCTCACAAACTAGGTTGAACATATGAACATATGAAGCTGCCTTCTACTGAATCAGACCCTCGGTCCATCAAAGTCAGTACTCAGACTGGCAGCGGCTCTCCAGGGTCTCAAGCTGAGGTTTTTCACACCTTTTTGCCTGGACCCTTTTTTGGAGATGCCAGGGATTGAACCTGGGACCTTCTGCTTCCCAAGCAGATGCTCTACCACTGAGCCACAGCCCCATTCATGGCTCTCCAGGGTCTCCAGCTGAGGTTTTTCACACCTATTTGCCTAGACCCTTTTTAGTTGGAGATGCCGGGGATTGAACCTGGGACCTTCCACTTACCAAGCAGATGCTGTACCACTGAGCCACCGTCCCTCCCCAAACATATGAACATATGAAGCTGCCTTATACTGAATCAGACCCTGGTCCATCAAAGTCAGAATTGTCTTCTCAGACTGGCAGCGGCTCTCCAGGGTCTCAAGCTGAGGTTTTTCACACCTTTTTTGCCTGGACCCTTTTTTGGAGATGCCGGAGATTGAACCTGGGACCTTCTGCTTCCCAAGCAGATGCTCTACCACTGAGCCACCGTCCCTCCCCTGACTGGCAGTGGCTCTCCAGGGTCTCAAGCTGAGTTTTTTCACACCTATTTGCCTGGACCCTTTTTTGGAGATGCCAGGGATTGAACTTGGGACCTTCCGCTTCCCAAGCAGATGCTCTACCACTGAGCCACCATCCCTCCTACATATGAAGCTGCCTTATACTGAATCAGACCCTCGGTCCATCAAAGTCAGTATTGTCTTCTCAGACTGGCAGCGGCTCTCCAGGGTCTCAAGCTGAGGTTTTTCACACCTATTTGCCTGGACCCTTTTTTGGAGATGCCAGGGATTGAACCTGGGACCTTCCGCTTCCCAAGCAGATGCTCTACCACTGAGCCACCGTCCCTCCCAATGTAAGCATGTAAGTTAAAATGTCACCTTAGCTGATAAGGGCTGTTACTGTCCAACTCCTTGTGCCTGGGAGATGCTGTAGCTTAGAACACATATTTGGCAAGCAAATGGGTCCCAAGTTCAGCCCCTGGCATCTCTGATTGAAAAAGATACAAGCAAGCAAGGAGACGTTTGAGAATGGCTGCCAGTCAGAAGTACGTGGACCAGTTGAGATATCCTGTGCTTATGTACATCTGGTTACTCAAAACTTCAGTGCGATCCTATTCCTCCTACGCACGGTACGTCTCCAGGTCAAAGCTCTGCTGGGCTTTAGCCATACCACCGTATCTCAATAAGCCCCCCAACCTTCCACCTTTTTGAGGTGGTGCATATTTTTAAAGCAAAATTCAAACAAGTAAAACAAGATAAACATTTTGTCTGTCGGGGAAAAAAGCACTAACAAGTAGCAGCATGAGACACAGAAAGCATATTCCCAGGAAATATTTATCTAAGGATTGCTGCTACACACCTAACGTACAGATTTTCCAAAGGACTCCTAGCAATTTGCTACAAGCCGTTAACTGTTGGATCTCCTCCTACAAGTGGTCCCACCAATGCCCACAAAGCACTCCTCCAACTGAAGTTCAGAGTTAAAAGTGAATGTATTTATTACAGGAAAATCAAAGCACCACAGGCAACAGAGAGCAAGAGGTAATACCACACTAGGTTTTTGAGCAGCTATTTCTGCCATCCTAAAGGGACTAATGCAGGGGTCCCCCTGCACCTTTCTTGGTGCCTGCCAAATGTTTTTTTTTTAGAAAGTAGGCAGGGCCAGATGAACTTTCTGCCCAGCAAGGGCTCTGGCTATGCAGATTTTTAAAACAAAACATTGCTTTAGCAGCAGCTGCCACCAAAACACAAGGCCCAGAAAGACTGGGGACTCCTGGACTAAGCCTTTTCATAGACTACCATTCCAAACCCTGGAGTTTACGTTCTTTTGCCTTCTCAAACAAGAAAAAGAGGCCAAAATATTCTTATACAGTGCCAAACACCTTCCAGGTTCTCTTGTTGCATGCACAGGGTAGATGTTCCCATCAGGGAACCTGAAGGGGGAGACAAAGTTGCAAAATGACAAAAAAAATTTGTCATACAATATGCCTGACCACCGCAGGCTGGACCTTCTTTAGGATATCTTGCCTGGCTCACAGCCTTAAATAGAGGAGCCCCTCTGCCTGCAGAAGCCCTGATTTTGACACCTGCCTGGCCTCTTTCCTCAAAACACCTGAGCACAGAAGTAGGAGGGCATTTCAGAAAGCAACAGCAATTTTCCCCACATGCAGCAATTTTTGACACTGCTTTCTGAAACAGCATCATAATTACAGCAATTATTTACTGCAGTAATTACAGCTTGAGACATGAAACAAGAAGTGAAGCAGTTACCAAGGGGCAAAACTCAGACACAACTACTCTGGGTTAAGGTAGAAGGGCATTGTGAATTCTGCTGCAGGAACTGGAGACCCCCCACCCCACCCCCCGCTACCTTTAAAACAAGTTTTCAAGAGTTCTCCTGACACTATATGAAGTGGTAACAGCAGTCTTCCCCTTTTGAAATGAGGTACCACAGAACTTGCAAGCTGGGGTATCCATGATTGGGCTGAGAAAGATGGAATGGATGGCAGATAACAGAATGCCCCATGGCCATGATGTCACCTCCACGAGACAAGGAGACAATATAAGCCTCAAAATCACACCTTCAATCCCTTCAGTCACAAGTCAGAATAGGCAGTACCGCTCTTGGTAGGCCAATGGCTTGAGTCAGCATAAAACAATACCAGCATAAAACAATACCAAGTATATATAGAGGTTTAGATAAAAATATGGAGCACAGGTCCATCAGTGGCTATTAGCCACAGTGTGTGTGTATATATAAAATTTTTTGCCACTGTGTGACACAGAGTGTTGGACTGGATGGGCCGTTGGCCTGATCCAACATGGCTTCTCTTATGTTCTTATGTGTGACACAGAGTGTTGGACTAGATGGGCTGTTGGCCTGATCCAACATGGCTTCTCTTATGTTCTTATGTGACACAGAGTGTTGGACTGGATGGGCCGCTGGCCTGATCCAACATGGCTTCTCTTATGTTCTTATGTGACAGAGTGTTGGACTGGATGGGCCACTGGCCTGATCCAACATGGCTTCTCTTATGTTCTTATGTGTGACACAGAGTGTTGGACTAGATGGGCCGTTGGCCTGATGCAACATGGCTTCTCTTATGTTCTTATGTGACACAGAGTGTTGGACTGGATGGGCCGTTGGCCTGATCCAACATGGCTTCTCTTATGTTCTTATGTGATACAGAGTGTTGGACTGGATGGGCCACTGGCGTGATCCAACATGGCTTCTCTTATGTTCTTATGTGACACAGAGTGTTGGACTGGATGGGCCGTTGGCCTGATCCAATAGGGCTTCTCTTATGTTCTTATGTGACAGAGTGTTGGACTGGATGGGCCACTGGCCTGATCCAACATGGCTTCTCTTATGTTCTTATGTGTGACACAGAGTGTTGGACTAGATGGGCCGTTGGCCTGATGCAACATGGCTTCTCTTATGTTCTTATGTGACACAGAGTGTTGGACTGGATGGGCCGTTGGCCTGATCCAACATGGCTTCTCTTATGTTCTTATGTGACACAGAGTGTTGGACTAGTGGGGCCATTGCCAGGTCCAACAGGGCTTCTCTTATGTTCTTCTGTGACAGAGTGTTGGACTGGATGGGCCGTTGGCCTGATCCAACATGGCTTCTCTTATGTTCTTATGTGACACAGAGTGTTGGACTGGATGGGC
Source organism: Heteronotia binoei (assembly GCF_032191835.1). Classification (NCBI taxonomy): domain Eukaryota; kingdom Metazoa; phylum Chordata; class Lepidosauria; order Squamata; family Gekkonidae; genus Heteronotia; species Heteronotia binoei. The sequence continues at coordinate 6,842,067 of NC_083239.1, read as the reverse complement.
CACTGGCCTGATCCAACATGGCTTCTCTTATGTTCTTATGTGACACAGAGTGTTGGACTGGATGGGCCGTTGGCCTGATCCAACACGGCTTCTCTTATGTTCTTATAGCCTTCCCAGACTAGTCATTGTGTGTGGCCACTGCTGGGCCTACGTACATTAGAAACCAGCAGCACTCTATACATCTCTATCTCAACTATGAGGATCAGGGCAACCATTCCAGCACCCTCAATCTCTAGACCAAGGATCCCCAACCTTTTTACTCTGCAGGCACATTTGCAATTTTTTGAGGGGGTGATGAGCACTATCCCCGCCCCCCAAAAAATAAAATTCTAGAAGAGGTCTCCACCCCAAATGGCTTCCATTGGAGGTAGAACCAAATGGAATACCTCCCTCCACCTGGGAAGAAGGAAAACCTGAAAGAAGAATGGAACCACACACACTAAGGAAAGGCCAGATGCTGATCCTCCAGAGGACAACTCTTTCATTTGAATGAGGGGAGCCGGTAATAAGCCCTTTCAATGGCCCCACTCACCTTCTGAGAATCTCTGTGGGCACCTTGATCCCCATGGATGCCACACCGGGTAATGCTACTCTAGACTGACCTATGGACAAACGTTCTGTGCTACCCATCTTGCCAAGAGCCAAAAATGGGCACACAACTAAGGCACATGTTTCTTCAAGTCAAGCCCCCCCCCCCCCCACCCAAACACGCACCCAGTTCTGTCACTATTCAAGCCTCTACTGAGGAGCTGGAATGCTGGAACACCGAAGTACCGTGGCTGAAACCAAGCTGTTAGAGAAACCGAATTAGGCACACTACCCATCATGTCTCTTTGGCCAAGGGTTTTGGAAACTGAGATCCTATTTACCTGAGACTTTGCAAAAGAAATGGCAGCTTTAGTTTCAAAAATATCTATTACTGCAAGGGTAGGGGGAGAGACACATTGTAAGTAAGTGTTATCTGAGTACCTGGAAGCAAACATCATGGTGGGGAAATGCAAGTGTGATAGCCCCCATCTCAGAGAAATCCACAGTGTATCATAAATGATTCTAGAAGTGGAGCAGAAGAGATATGCCTCAGAGCAAGCAGATTGCTGTATAGTTTAGGCACAGAAGGGGGAACTTTGCTACCCATGATTCTTGCAAATTACACAACTGAATGAAGCTTCAAGAATGAATAAATGCCCACATAAACACATACGTACAGTGGTCATTTACCAACACAAAAGCAAGCTAACTGAAGTCACAAAATCCCATGCAAAGCACTTACACTTGTTTCCATGTGACAGCTCTCCAGCAGTCACAGTACACTCACAGGTCATGCACAGTAGACCTGTCCCATAGATTATGCATGCAACTCAGACCATGCAACCCTATGTTTATAGCAGAGCATGCAAGACTTGCACTAGACATGCAACACGCCTGCACATTGCAGACTGCTCTCCTAGGTTCAATGAACCACAGTGAGCAATGCCAAAAAACCCCCACAATTTTTGTCAGATTTGGGAACTTCCAGGAACACCCTACTTCTGGCAAGAGAAGACATTCAGCAACAGGAAGTAACAAATATGGTTAGGTATATATTCCACAGATCTTCAGGGGTCCGGATGTCTGCTACACTCCTTCCGAAAAACAAACAACAACAACATTTAGAATCAAGAATTTAGAATCAAGAAACCTTGATTAGCTGCTTCAAAGAAAAATGCAACACCCAAACTTAAGTTTAACCCTTTTTCCCGGGGGGAAGAAACTGAACAGAAATAACCACAGTATTCGTCCTCTCTTTTGTTGGTACCTGAAAAAAGCCACCAGATGAGGACACTTGCAAACTCCAAGGAAACACAACATGTCTGAAGTAACCTGCAAAGTTAATCTATTGCCCTGAAAGTGCACAATTTGTAACCTAAGAGCAGCCAAGTGTTCAATAAGCCCCATTCCTGTTTTCATGGCTCTGCATAGGCAAGCTGCCCCCCCCCCAAATAAATAAAAAAGAGGGGAAGATTTAGAAAGCCCTGTACAGGACACCAGACACGGTTGGTGGGTTATGTTCAGCTTAGCAGATCACAAGTAGTATAGGTCTGCCTTATACCTAAGGGTGCATATCAATGCATTATTTGGGCTACCATCAGTTTTGAAAATTCCAAAACACTGTTCCTCCTTATCATTTTAAGACTCCTTTTCTATACATGTGCATGTAAGCTCCCCAAACCCTCCTCTCAGTGGCACAAAGGAAGCTATTTCCATGTGTGAATTTGGGGCACCTTTAATGATAGAGAAGCAAGAGGCAACACCTGACTCAAACTATTATGGGTACATTCTTCTGGGAAGGGCATAAGTATCATTGAAATTATGGAGAAATTCCTAGCACCACATGTTCATTAGTGCATTGAGAGGGGACAAGAGGCCATCCTAGGGATTTTCTGTCTCAGATTCCAAAATACCTTGGGCTGATCTTGCCCCATATTGAACCAGGCTGTTGGTATATTGAGGTCAGTATTGTCTACTCTGACTGGCAGCAGCTCTCCAGGGTCTCAGGTAAAGGTCTTTCTCACCTCTCACATCAGCACCAGGGATTGAACTGAGGACCTTCAGCATGCAAGGTCACTGCTAAAGATCATTCACACCACCTACTGCTTTGTAAATGGAGCTGCCAGGGACTGAACCTGGAGATTTCTACATGCCAAGCAGATACTACCCCTGATTACACCACATTTGACCCTATTTCTAGTGACGTCGGTGTTCTAAAAGGTCATCAGGACACCTGAATGTGTTCTATGCAAACCACTAGTCTCAAAAGTCACTGCCACAGAAACTTTACATCATTTGACCAAGCCACAATATCCACTCCAGCAAAGACCCCCCCCCCCCAATCTAATTCTTGCTGAATTAGAGAATCCAGAGGGAATCACTGATAAAGAGACAGCTCAGAGGTGATTTTTAGCCTGAGGTTCCCAAGTAACTTGGCACTCCCCCTCCATCACATTTTTACTGAAGTATGTATGCAGGGCAGTAATGACCTAGACGTTACAATATTTAAAGAGAATTATACTTTTTGAAAAGGCCTGGATGTGTACACCCCAAACAGGAAACAGCACACCTCTGGTTCCCCTCCCCCCTCTATTCCCAGGACCCAACTCCCTCAATCCCCAGTCTCATTACAAACAAAGCACTCCCCACCATAACACAGCCCTGTTTATCAAGGCCTTGGGCTCTCAAGCAGGAGTGTTTCAGAAGCTCTGCTTCCACTCGGCTGACACACACTATTTATAGATGCTTACCATTCTCCCAGATCTTTCCTTAGGATCTCAGCAGAAATAGACCGCCCCCAGGTCCCTGAAGCCTCCCTGCAAAGCAGCCAGGCCAAGGATTCCAGCCAGGCCCTGTGGGCCGCCCATGGCCTTCCTCATGTTTCCACCTCCTTGACTCAGCCAGACTCCAACTGCCCACTCTGTTCTCGATTCTACTCATTCCCCAACACAAGCCTTTAACCCTTTCCCTTCAGCGTAGACCTCCTGGCACTCTATAGTTCAGCTCCCAGAGGTCCACAGTTCTGGTTTCAGAGCACCACTGTTTAAAAAAAAAAAAATCAAAGAAGGGGACAGAAAATAAAAAAGGAGGCAGCAACATTAAGACTGAAGTATACTCAGCTGGTGCAAGGCTCTCTTACGGGGTCGAAGAGATGCCAGCAAACTGAGACACACAGGGGACCGAATACAACCGCACAAGTGCAGTCAAGCAAATGTGGGTGCCACCCCTCCATGTAGCCCAGTAAACAGACAACGCTGCCTTATTGAGGGTCAGGCCACTGGCCCATTGTGCCCAGTCATGCCCAGTATCTGATTGACAGGAGCTCTGCAAGATCTCCGATCAAGCTCTGACCCTCGCCATCCATGATCTTTGCCACAAGAGATTCTGGGGACTGAACCCGATACCTTGTGCATGCCAGGCCTGTGCTCTACCACTAAGCCACAGCTCCTCCTCAGTGTAATGTTTCTTGGCATCAGTGGGTAAGGAGACACCCAGGAGCTCGTTAAGGCCAATTCTGTTTCTACATCACCCTCAAACTTGAGTACCTCTGGGCTTATGTCGAATCTAAGAATTCAGCTTCTGTCTGGAGAGGTGTGTATGCCTCTTACGCTATCCATAAGCCACAAAGACCAACCACAAAGCTCAGCTTGGGAACAAGTTGAATCTTAGGCAAGTTAGCAAGACAGTAACAGGCAGGGCACAGCTCTGCTTTGCTTGTGAAACTTTTGGCCACGCCAGATGATGTCAACAGACGTGGACAAGTGAGCGTTCCAAAAAGCTTGAGCCCAGTAAACACCAAGCATACCCAGTAACCTAATTGGCATTTCTACCTTGTTCTTTCAGCAATCTTTTTAAAAAATATATATATATATATTTCCCCTTGTCAGATTTTAAAAACACAAAACTAAATCCAGAGGCGGCAGCAACAGGACTGAGCCCAAATTATCCTCGAGCTTCTCCCCGTACTTTGGACAGGGATTTCCCAAAGGAGATCGCCAGGGAGAAGAAGGTTGTGATTTTTTTAAAAAGCAAAATGCCCCTGAAGAAAGCCCAGAGAAGCACAAAAAACAAAACGCCCTTCTTCCGAAAAGCCTCAGGGCTCCTCCTCAGCGACAGGAAATCCTTCTGGGGCCCCCCGCCACACTGCAGCCGCCCGAGGAAGGGCGGAATGGCAAGGTGCTAGGCAAACAAGCCCCACACTCCAGAAGTCGGCCTGCTTTCCCATGCAAGGCAGCTCGCCCAGGCTGGAGCCTCAGCACAAAAAGTTAGAACTTTGGCAGCGACTGAAACAAACAAAAAAAACCCAAACCCTGTTGGGCAGCTGCTTGACTGACAGCTATCAATCACTTTCAGGGGGGGCCCCTGGAATAAGAGATGCGGTCACACCTTTGTGTTGCAGGAAATTTGTTTGTGCCACAGGTCTCCTTTGGTTCTCCTCCCCCCCACCCCACCCCCACCCCCACCTTGCAATGTGTCCAGTTTGGCCAGATCCTCGCCCTTTCCTCTGCACGGTGCCCTCTATTACCTCTCTCTCTCTCACACCCACACAGGCTCCTTTGCAACTGCAGTCCTCAATGGTCTCGCACTGCGAGGGGGAGGGAGAAAGGCAGAAGAGGAGCGAGAAACTCTAGCTGCGAGGACGCAACTTCGCCCGTTTTCCAGCGGGGGGTTCCGCGGGGCGCTTCCGTCCCCAGTTCCGCCTCTCCGCCAGCCCCACACGCTGAAATAATCAAAGGCTTGTTTGCCGGATCGCTTCTGCTCCCCCCCAACTCCTCTCCTCCTTCCAAAAGCCTCCCTCCCCCCCACGGTCAACAGCTGGCCTGACTCCTCCAAAGGCCCCCCAAGAGCCCCCCCCAAGTCGATCTGCAGGGGAGGGGGGTGGATCCGGATTCCCGTTTACACCGAAAGCGGTTTGGGCAGCAACCGAGAAGAAAGGCTTGCAAAGGAGGCGGAGGGGAGGGGAGAAGAGCTTGCAAAAGCATTGCAATCCTCTCTCTCTCTTGCAATCCTCTCTCTCTCTCTAAAGACCCGGAGAGGTGTCGTTTGGGGGAGAGGGGAAGGGGGGCAGCAGGAAGCAGCCTTCTTTTTCTCTCCCCCCCCCCCCGCCTTCCCTTCCCTTTCTTCCCCGGGCGTGCGCCTCCTCAACTGTCTCGGTGCAAACTGCCTTCCCGCTTGCACCGGATCGAAACAAAAGGCTGGTTTCGCCCGGGCTGCACGCCGGGGTGCCTTTTTCCTTTTCTTTTTTTCCCCACCCCAGGGCCACAGCCCTCCTTCTCGCGCGCCGGCCCGGGCCAAAAAAAGCCCACGGAGACTTCGCCGCCCGCAGAGACTTCGGCGGGCGACTCCCCCTCCCCTCCCCGCCCTCCCCCCTCCCCAGGTGGGAATAGACGAGCCCGCAAAAGGAGCTTCCGTAGCAGCCCGCAGGAACCAACCCGAGCGCGGGGGGGGGGGGACACGACCATTTGCAAGGGGGGTGCATTTGCATTTGGAAGGGGGGTGCAGCAAAAAAACCACCCCCGAGCCCCAGTTACTCACCCGCCTGCTGCTGCTGCTGCAACTGCTGAGCCCCGAGCCCTTCGGCGGCTGCTGCTGCTTTCCGGGGGAGACTTTTCCCCCCCTCCCGAGGAGGAAGGGACTCCTCGCCGCCAGGGAGCCCGCCCGACCCTTCGGCGCCGCCGCTGCCAGCCTTCAGCGAAAGCGTATTCATCGCCCCCTCGGCTCGCCCGCTCGCATTATCCTCACGCCACTCGGCTGGACATGACGCCCCCGCGGCTCCTCGCCTCCTCCTCCTCCCCTGCAGCCCACACAAAAGAAAAGCGAGCCCGGAGGAGGCAGCAGGAGAATGCAAAGGCTGCGAGAATCGGCTCTCCTCTCCTCCCTCTTCGCCGCGGCTGGGTGGAGGGGAAGGCAAGGCGCGAGCCAGAGCCTTGGCGGGGCTTTCGCGCGGAGCCCCCCCTGCCTTCCTTCCTCCCTGCTCTCCTCCTCCTGCTCCCCCCCCCTCCGGGCTCTCTCGCTTGCAAAAAAAAAAAAAAAAAGGAGAGGCGGAAAGGGGAAAAAACACCCCGCTCACGGAGGCGCCGCTTCTGCCGAGCTCCTGAAGAACTGCTCGCGCTCGCTCGCCTCGCCAAGCTCTCTGCTTACCTTGTCAGCAAGCGAGCAGCTGCCCCAGCATCCGGAACCCCAGGGAGAGACCCGCAAAGCAGCTTGGGGGATGTAGTTCGCCTCTCTGCTGGGGGGGAGGAAAGGAGCTAGGCTAGTTGAAGGCGAGGGCCAAGAGTAGGCTTGCCAATCCCCAGGTGGGGGCAGGGGATCCCCCGGTATGGAGGGCCCCCCCCCCGCTTCAGGGTCGTCAGAAAGCGGGGGGAGGGGAGGGGAATGTCTGCTGGGAACTCTGTTATTCCCTATGGAGATTTATTCCCATAGAAAAGAATGGAGGATTGATCCGCGGGTATCTGGGGCTCTGGGGGGGCTGTTTTTTGAGGTAGAGGCACCACATTTTCCGTACAGCATCTAGTGCCTCTCCCCAAAATGCCCCCCGAGTTTCAAAACGATTGGACCAGGGGGTCCAATTCTATGAGCCCCAAAAGAAGGTGCCCCTATCCTTCATTCTTTCCTATGGAAGGAAGGCATTTTAAAAGGTGTGCGGTCCCTTTAAATGTGATGGGCAGAACTCCCTTTGGAGTTCAATGATGCTTGCCACAGCCTTGATCTTGGCTCCACCCCTAACGTCTCCTGGCTCCACCCCCAAAGTCCCCTGGCTCCACCTCCAAAGCCCCCACATATTTCTTAAATTGGACTTGGCAACCCTAGCCAAGAGGGGCTCCCCCCCCCCCCGCCTTTGGCACTGGGGTGGTCAAGGAATCTGAATTTGGCGCCCCGCACTGGATTCTTGTGGGTGGGGTGATAGGAGGGGTGCTTGTGAAAGAAGAAAGAAGCGACCATATCACGCGTGGTTGGAGGAGGCAGGACCCTGGGAGCCAATCATCGCACCAGACACGGGTGTTTTTGGTTTTTTTGTAAGGAGGGGGGGGGGGTTATAATTTTTTTCAATTTAAAAAAAAACCGTCTCCTTTAAAATAGAACAATGAAAAACTGCAACTTTTTCCCATTAAAAGGCTGTAACTTTTCCTGCGCCCTCCCGAATGTTTGTACGTAACAGTGTCGCTTGCACTGGATAAATGCCCGTGTGTTATAGGTGGACAAACCATAGTTTGCCGAGAATGGTTGAGTTCAGAATTTTTAAAAAAAAATAAATTTAAAACAAATCCCGAAACATAAGAGGAACAAGCTGGTTACTGTTTATGTATCGCCAGTGCCCTCTAATGGTGGTAAACGGAAGTACGCCGCTCGGCGTGTTTAAATGTAGGGACTAGCCTCTTGGTCAGCGCAGTGCTGGCTCTAGGTGAGGTAGGATCATCCTTTTCTTCCGTTGGGAACTAGGGCTGGCAATAGACTATCTCCGTCCCCCTTAAAGGTAGGAGAGGAAGGGATGCTTGCCTGTAGCTGTGTGCGCTCTAGAGACAAACGAGTTTTGTAGGTTTTCTAGAGTTTTTCTAGAGTGCTTTCCTAATTTTTTTTTTAAAAAATCCAAACCTGTTTGACCAAAGATCACAGTGGAAGAATGTCTGGATGTTATGCCCTAGAATTTTTCTGTAACACCACCTTCTAATCTTAAACACGCTCAACGGAGGCAGTTTGTTGTAGCAGTTAGAGTGCTGGATGAAGATTTTAGGTTCAGATCCCCACTATTCCATGGAAGCTCGGTGGGTGACCTTGAGCCTGTCACTCTCCCTCAAATGAATCTACCTCACAGGGTTGTTGTTGTGAGGATAAAATGGAGAGGGGGGGGGGGTTGGTGTTTTAAGCTACTTTGAATCTCCATCCGAGAGAAAAGCACAGATTAAATCAATTATTTCTCCTGCCTGTATTCACTTATTAGGACTTCATTGTTTGTCATTACCGAAAGTGCCTCTCAAAGGATGTCAGATTCCGCTTTCCACAACCTAGGAAGTGATCTATCCAATTTAGTTGCTGCTGCAAGGCCACGCAGCTTAGGGTTGCCGCGTCACCAACATTTATAGGTGGAGCCTGGGAACTAATGGGTTAGCCCTGACAGATCAAGGGCTAGAGCCTGGTGAGGAAAGGACGGAGCATAAGAAAACCAGAAGAGCCCTGCTGGATCAGAGCAGTGGTCCGTCTAGGCCAGCATCCTATTTCACACTGAGCAGGGAGGCCAAGCACCCCCCCACCCCTTGTTGCCTCTGGCATTCAAAAGGCTTCTGTCTGGCAGAAGAGCACCAGGGGAGAGCCTGGCTCTGGCTGGTGTCCCAGAGGTAGAACATCAGAGACATATAGGACAGAATATGAATAGTAAAAGATTTCAAGAGAGCCAACGTGGCATAGTGGGATGGTTTCAGACTGGGACCTGGGTTTGAATCCCTGCTACTACAATGGAAGCTCACATGGTGACCTTGGGTGAGGCAGATTCTCCCAGCCTAACCTACCTCGCAGGGTTGCTGTTGTGAGATGATGGAAGAGAAGAGAAGAAGAAGAAGATATTGGATTTATATCCCGCCCTCCACTCCGAAGAGTCTCAGAGCGGCTCACAATCTCCTTTCCCTTCCTCCCCCACAACAGACACCCTGTGAGGTAGATGGAGATATTGGATTTATATCCCGCCCTCCACTCCGAAGAGTCTCAGAGCGGCTCACAATCTCCTTTCCCTTCCTCCCCCACAACAGACACCCTGTGAGGTGGGTGGGGCTGAGAGGGCTCTCACAGCAGCTGCCTTTTGAAGGACAACCTTGGCCAGAGCTCTGGCTGACCCAAGGCCATTCCGGCAGCTGCAAGTGGAGGAGTGGGGAATCAAACCTGGTTCTCCCAGATAAGAGTCCGTGCACTTAACCACTTAGCAAGAGCTATGGCTAACCCAAGGCCATTCCAGCAGGTGCAAGTGGAGGAGTGGGGAATCAAACCCGGCTCTCCCAGATAAGAGTCCGCACACTTAACCACTACACCAAACTGACTCTCCGAACAACATTCTAAGCACCTGTGAGTTGCGATCAGGGTGAAAAGTGGATATAATATAAATAAATGGATACAAAGATACAAAATGCATCAAGAGAAGCATAAAATAGTCTCTCTCTCTCTCCCCACCCCCACCCCCCTTGATTCTGGCTCTTGGTCCTGAGATTTTATTCTTTCCATTGGAAGGCCTTAAGAAAGATGTTGAACCCCTGACCCTTGAGGTCAAACCCTACTGAAGATGGGTGAAGTTACCATGTAGATAAGCTCCTAGTGAAGCCTGTCCGAAAGAGGACTAAGTTGCAATATGTGACATCAGTCATTTGACAGAAAAAGGAGGAGCCAGTATATGACTTTACCTATGTCAAGGTCAGGACCAGAGGTAGTGCAGGGCGAGAGCCAGAGACAGGAAACACAAACGGAACACCAGAAGATGCACCATAATGTGGAATGACCCAAAGATCTCAGGCATGGAAGAACGTACTCCATCGCTGCGTGACCTGTCTTACCACACTGCTTATTCCGCCCCGAAGAGCTCTTCTTCATCGCACTTCCTTACTTTAAACAGCGTTCTCCAAGCTGAATTTAGCTCTGGTGGTGAAAAAGTATCGATAGCCTTTCTCCTTAAGACTAAAAGCTGCTGGGGAGGGGGTGTGACTTTGATTGAGGGAATGGCCAGGGAGGAGGAAGACGTTTTCTTTAAAACAAAAACAAAATAAACCTTACCCCAGTACTGTGGCCCCGATCAATTGTTCCATCATCGATGCCGTGTGGGAAGGAGAAAAACTCCTACCTGATCCACATGGGGTTCTCCCCATCACAACCTTGTGCTGGTTTTTGGTAGCAAAATTACATGCCATGTGTGGGTTGATCCCTAAGAGACTTGTAGTGGAACCATAAGAAGAGTCACGCCCTTCTGAGCTCACTGACTTCACTGGACTTACCTGCTCTGTTTAGGATAGTGCTGTGAGCCTGCGGTCCTAAGTACACTTATTAGGGAGTAAATTCCACTGAAATCACTGGAAGGACTAGGATTTGGGAGACCCACATTCAAATCACCTTTTGTCTATGGAAGCTCATGAAGTGACTTTGGCCTCGCATTTGTTTTTAGCCTAACCTACCTTATAGGGTTGTTGTGAGGATCAAACGTAAGCCACTTATGGGTCCCCACAGGGGAGAAAAGTGGAATGGATACACACACATGCATGACAGGCAGCAGTTCTCCAGGGCAGAGAAGAAGAAGAAGATATTGGATTTATATCCCGCCCTCCACTCCGAAGAGTCTCAGAGTGGCTCACAATCTCCTTTCCCTTCCTCCCCCACAACAGACACCCTGTGAGGTAGATAAAGATATTGGATTTATATCCCGCCCTCCACTCCGAAGAGTCTCAGAGCGGCTCACAATCTCCTTTACCTCCCCCCCGTCCCCACAACAGACACCCTGTGAGGTAGATGAAGATATTGGATTTATATCCCGCCCTCCACTCCGAAGAGTCTCAGAGCGGCTCACAATCTCCTTTCCCTTCCTCCCCTACAACAGACACCCTGTGAGGTAGATGAAGATATTGGATTTATATCCCGCCCTCCACTCCAAAGAGTCTCAGAGCAGCTCACAATCTCCTTTCCCTTCCTCCCCCACAACAGACACCCTGTGAGGTAGATGAAGATATTGGATTTATATCCCGCCCTCCACTCCAAAGAGTCTCAGAGCGGCTCACAATCTCCTTTCCCTTCCTCCCCCACAACAGACACCCTGTGAGGTAGATGAAGATATTGGATTTATATCTCGCCCTCCACTCCGAAGAGTCTCAGAGCGGCTCACAATCTCCTTTCCCTTCCTCCCCCACAACAGACACCCTGTGAGGTGGGTGGGGCTGAGAGGGCTCTCATAGCAGCTGCCCTTTCAAGGGCAACTCTGCGAGAGCTATGGCTGACCCAGGGCCATTCCAGCAGGTGCAAGTGGAGGAGTGGGGAATCAAACCCGGTTCTCCCAGATAAGAGTCCGCACACTTAACCACTACACCAAACTGGCTCTCTCTTCGAATATCAGCTGAGATTTTCAAGCCTGGACTTCTATATGCAAAGCATGAGCTCTGCCAGTGAGCTGTAGCCCCTTCATAACAATGTGCCCGTGAAGCTATCAGGCCATTACTTCACCAGGTCTCTGATTGGCAGAGATCAGGTCATTCCCAACACCTGAAGAGTTGGCCAATCCACATATTATGAAGTCCATATGGTGGACAGACGGACTGTCAACAGATGTGCTCTTGGAGTTCTGTGGTAGGATCTCAGTTCCCAGGCCTGTGGGGGCTCAATTTGAATTGGGACCATCACCTGCAGGCCATTTTCCAGGAACCACACATTTTCTCAACAGAGCAAATCATGAGTAGCTGGTGGTACATGCAAAATGTCCCTGATGGGGCAAATGGCAGTAAACGGAAGCTGTTTCAGGGTGGGAAAACAATAGACTGGAGCTGTTTCAGGGTGGGACCGCCCTTTTCCCTGCATACCATGATGAAATCCCTCCCCCACCACCCCCACCCCGCCGAACTTAGTTTCTAGCACAGAACGCCAGGCACAGATCTGCCCCAAGTGGGAAGGGGGGCACATGTCCACCACGCATATTTTGTGTGAATTGACCCTGAACTCCTTTAAACGGAGATGCCTGGAATTGAACCTGGGACCTTCTGCTTGCAAAGCAGGTGGTAGGGCTGTTAGGTCTTACCTGGCTGCTAGCCAGGGACTTTTTGGGGGGGGGGGGGCTAAAAACTCTACTTTTGGGTTTAAAAATGCTAGAATGTCCCCCACATGACGCGCCCGGCACTATGCCAGCAATTCCGGGTGAAATCATGGCTTCGGGCATATTGGGTGACAATGGAGTTCTTATGTTCTGGGCATAAACCAGTGGGCTAGGCCTGGGTGGTCTAGTCGCTACAGCAGTACCCCACCAGAAGATGAGGTGGCTAGAGCTAGAAGCTGCCAAGACCAGTTGAAGGGCTTCATCAGGGGAAGCAGGCTAAGAACCTGGGTGAAAGTATGCAGAGGTGAGGCCAGGCCAGACCACATAGACGACTTTTAACCTCAGATAGGTTTAGGGATGGGAAATACCTGGAGATTTTGGGGGTGGAGCCTGGGGAGGGGAGGGTTTAGAGAGGAGAGGGACCTCAGCCAAGTATGATGCCATAGAGTTTACCTTACAAAGCAGCCATCTCTGTGCTGGCAGGTTAGAGGCACCAAAACCAGGGGACATGAACATATGAAGCTGCCTTATACTGAATCAGACCCTCGGTCCATCAAAGTCAGTATTGTCTACTCAGACTGGCAGCGGCTCTCCAGGGTCTCGAGCTGAGGTTTTTCACACCTATTTGCCTGGACCCTTTTTAGTTGGAGATGCTGGGGATTGAACGGGGGACCTTCTGCTTACCACGCAGATGTTCTACCACTGAGCCACCGTCCCTCCCCAATGCAGATGCTCTACCACTGAGCCACCGTCCCTCCCCTTCTAGTGAATCAGACCCTGGGTCCATCAAAGTCAGCATTGTCTTCTCAGACTGGCAGCGGCTCTCCAGGGTCTCAAGCTGAGGTTTTTCACACCTATTTGCCGGGACCCTTTTTTGGAGATGCCGGGGATTGAACCTGGGACCTTCTGCTTCCCAAGCAGATGCTCTACCACTGAGCCACCGTCCCTCCCCAATGATGGGGAATTCCTATCAGGGGCAGGGGAATGGGAACCCTAGCAGGTGGTCTACTGCAGATCTACCACCCTCCCCAAATGGAGCAATGGAGAAACATATAACTGAAGATACTACAGATGACAGGTTGTAATGCAGAAAAAAAAAATGCGGGGCGGGGTGGGGGGAGGGAGAGACCACAGGAATCAATATCGGTATGGAAAGATCTAACAGTACTTGAGGATTCTATGAAGCGGCCATTCTGCTTCCCTTGAATAGACCCTGCCAGCTGCAGAGCTCAACAACATCTGCTGTGCAGACAAGCAAAGAACTCCGACCATTATACAGGGAGTGCTGTACGCTGTTGCGTATGGTCTTGGTACACTGAGTGACTGTACATGTGAGGCAAGGCAATCTTTGTGCAGAAGATGTGTTCCAAGTTCCTTCCTGCCTAAGTTCCTGCATGGGAAGCTGCTATTTGAAAGGCCAACGTCCCCTTGAACATCTGAGACTAGCAGGGATGCTAAACTGCATTGAGACCTCATCATAAACTATACTTTGCAAACTGTGATTTGCTGAAACCAAGGTGAGCTGTGATGTCTGGACCCAGAGATTTCAGCAAATGAGAGTTTGTTGGTTGCCGTCTGTCCCATCCTGAGGCACTCCAGCCTTGAGAAAGAAGGGGTAGAACGTGGGCACTGCCCTAAGCATGCCAGCAGTACTGTAGTTAGGCAGGAGGAGGTCAAAGGGGTTAGGACTCTTTAGCTTAGAGAAATGGCAATTGAAAGGTGACATGATAGAGATTTATACAATTATGCATGGGAAAGAGAAAGGAGAGAAGTACTTTTCTCCCTTTCTCACAAAACAAGAACTTGCGGGCATTCAATGCAATTAATTAGCAGTAAGCTTAGAACAGATAAAAGGAAGTACAGTACTTCTTCACCCAAAGAGTAATTAACACATGGAATTCATCGCTGCAAGAAATGGTAGCGGCTATAGGCACAGTCAGCTTCAAGAGAGGATTGGCTAAAACGTACAGAGCAGAGGTCTATCAGTAGCCACAAGATATAGATGGGAACACTCGGTCTGGGGCAGTGATGCTCTGTATTCTTGGTGCTTGGGGGCAGCAGTGGGGGGGCTTCTGGCATTCTGGCCCTGCTGGTGGAGCTCCTAATGTCACCTGAGTTTGGGTCACTGCGTGACACAGAATATTGGACTGGATGGGCCATTGGCCTCATCCAACATGGCTTCTCTTATGTTCTTATGTGACACAGAGTGTTGGACTGGATGGGCCATTGGCCTGATCCAACAGGGCTTCTCTTATGTTCTTATGTGACACAGAGTGTTGGACTGGAGGGGCCATTGGCCTGATGCAACGTGGCTTCTCTTATGTTCTTATGTGACACAGAGTGTTGCACTGGATGGGCCATTGGCCTGATCCAACATGGCTCCTCTTATGTTCTTATGTGACACAGAGTGTTGGACTGGATGAGTCACTGGCCTGATCCAACATGGCTGCTCTTATGTTCTTATGTGACACAGAGTGTTGGTCTGGATGGGCCATTGGCCTGATCCAACAGGGCTTCTCTTATGTTCTTATGTGACACAGAGTGTTGCACTGGATGGGCCATTGGCCTGATCCAACATGGCTCCTTTTATGTTCTTACGTGACACAGAGTGTTGGACTGGATGGGCCACTGGCCTGATCCAACATGGCTTCTCTTATGTTCTTATGTGACACAGAGTGTTGGACTGGATGGGCCACTGGCCTGATCCAACATGGCTTCTCTTATGTTCTTATGTGACACAGAGTGTTGGACTGGATGGGCCATTGGCCTGATCCAACATGGCTTCTCTTATGTTCTTATGTGACACAGAGTGTTGGACTGGAGGGGCCATTGGCCTGATCCAACATAGCTTCTCTTATGTGACACAGAGTGTTGGACTGGATGGGCCATTGGCCTGATCCATCACGGCTTCTCTTATGTTCTTATGTGACACAGAATATTGGACTGGAGGGGCCATTGGCCTGATCCAACATGGCTTCTCTTATGTTCTTATGTGACACAGAGTGTTGGACTGGAGGGGCCATTGGCCTGATCCAACATAGCTTCTCTTCTGTGACACAGAGTGTTGGACTGGATGGGTCATTGGCCTGATCCAACATGGCTTCTCTTATGTTCTGGGCATAAACCAGTAGGCTAGGCCTGGGTGGTCTAGTCGCTACAGCAGTACCCCACCAGAAGATGAGGTGGCTAGAGCTAGAAGCTGCCAAGACCAGTTGAAGGACTTCATCAGGGGAAGCAGGCTAAGAACCTGGGTGAAAGTATGCAGAGGTGAGGCCAGGCCAGACCACATAGACGACTTTTAACCTCAGATAGGTTTAGGGATGGGAAATACCTGGAGATTTTGGGGGTGGAGCCTGGGGAGGGGAGGGTTTAGAGAGGAGAGGGACCTCAGCCAAGTATGATGCTACAGAGTTTACCTTGGAAAGCAGCCATTTTCTCCAGCAGAACTGACCTTTGTTATCTGGAGATCAGTTGTTATCCGGAGATCAGTTGTAATAGTAGGGAATCTCCAGGTCCCACCTTGAGGTTGGCAATCATGAAACAGAGCTAGTCAGTAAAATTGACAACTTTGGCATCTCTTGAGTGGTGACTCATCTTTGGCCAGGTGGATACACTATGCTACAGCCCTGGGGTGATAGGGCCACTGGCTGGGAGTGGGGGGCATCATGCCACCATATCAGGACTTCAAAACAGGGTTTGTTAACTACAGTTTGTACAAATGGTTGCCGTCTAAATCCTCAAACTGTGGCTTGTTGAATAGTATCACCCCCTGCAGCTGACCAGCCACAACGTTCTCCCTGCTGAGAGACGGAGAGAAGACACAAGGAACAGAAACATGGATTTATGCGCAATTTATAGTCCATCACCTTATTTTCTACAAGCTGGCTCTCTATGGAGCTCTCTATGAAGAAGCAAGAGATGCTTGGAGGAAGGACGGAATAAAAAATGCCACAGGCTGATAGGTATGTATATGTGTAGGTTCTACATGCATGTCCCAGTGAATGCTTGGGCATAGCCTAGGCTGCATGCAGAGGTAGCCGATGGTGGTGGCCCCCTCTCATCCCGTGCACATTCATTCTCCAAGGCCACTGACTTCAATGGATTTTGTAGGGTAGGACTTGGCTCAAGAGGGCTCTGCCATCTTTTCAGATGCTACAGCAGGAATCACATCCTGCCTGGGAGCAAGCCTCATGGAATGCTATCAGGCAAGTAAATTTGATGCAGGTACTTCTTCGGGCTTCTAAATGCACTGGCTTTGTGCATCCAGAGCATCGTTTGGCCTCTTCTGGCTGATGACATCAGCTTTGAATTCTCGTTGCTGTTTTTTGAAACGGATTAAGATCAATACCCATCTGCATTTTATTCCCATTCTCTTGGGCCTGGCATTCCTAGTGTGCACACAAAAAACACTATCTTTGTAATGGCCGTTGGCTAATAAATGACCACTTGAACACTTTCTACTACATTTTGGTCTCACCCTTCTTCCAAAGAAGTCAGGGGGGCAGGCATGTTCCTCCCTATTGCTTTTTATCCTTATTATAACAACCCAGCAAGATGGATTAGGTGGAGACAGGAATGGATAAGACATTGCCTTCTCTGGGAAGTGCCTAGTGGACCAATGTCCAGGGGGGGCAACCTCTCCCTCATTGAGGTCATTGTACCCAAGCACAGGGCTTTTTTTTGTAGCAGGAACGCCTTTGCATATTAGGCCACACCCTCTGATGTAGCCAGTTTGGTGTAGTGGTGAAGTGTGCGGACTCTTATCTGGGAGAACCGGGTTTGATTCCCCACTCCTCCACTTGCACCTGCTGGAATGGCCTTGGGTCAGCCATAGCTCTGGCAGAGGTTGTCCTTGAAAGGGCAGCTGCTGTGGGAGCCCTCTCCAGCCCCACCCACCTCACAGGGTGTCTGTTGGGGGGGGAGGAAGGTAAAGGAGATTGTGAGGCGCTCTGAGACTCTTCGGAGTGGAGGGCGGGATATAAATCCAATATCTCCATCTACCTCAAAGGGTGTCTTTTGTGGGGGAGGAGGGGAAAGGAGATTGTGAGCCGCTCTGAGACTCTTCGGAGTGGAGGGCAGGATATAAATCCAATATCTCCATCTACCTCACAGGGTGTCTGTTGTGGGGGAGGAAGGGAAAGGAGATTGTGAGCCGCTCTGAGACTCTTCGGAGTGGAGGGCGGGATATAAATCCAATATCTTCATCTACCTCACAGGGTGTCTGTTGTGGGGGAGGAAGGTAAAGGAGATTGTGAGGCGCTCTGAGACTCTTCGGAGTGGAGGGCGGGATATAAATCCAATATCTTCATCTACCTCACAGGGTGTCTGTTGTGGGGGAGGAAGGGAAAGGAGATTGTGAGCCGCTCTGAGACTCTTTGGAGTGGAGGGCGGGATATAAATCCAATATCTTCATCTACCTCACAGGGTGTCTGTTGTGGGGGAGGAAGGTAAAGGAGATTGTGAGCTGCTCTGAGACTCTTCGGAGTGGAGGGCGGGATATAAATCCAATATCTTCATCTACCTCACAGGGTGTCTGTTATGGGGGAGGAAGGGAAAGGAGATTGTGAGCCGCTCTGAGACTCTTCGGAGTGGAGGGCAGGATATAAATCCAATATCTTCATCTACCTCACAGGGTGTCTGTTGTGGGGGAGGAAGGGAAAGGAGATTGTGAGGCGCTCTGAGACTCTTCAGAGTGGAGGGCGGGATATAAATCCAATATCTTCTGCTTCATCTTCTTCAATCCTCCAAGAGCTTACAGGGCTGTTAGTACAGACCCTACTGTAAGCTCCAGGAGGATTGGCTACAGTAGGGTTGTGTGGCCTATTATGGAAAGGAGTTCCTGCTACAAAAAAAGCCCTAGCCAAGCAAGATGTGACTCACCTCACACAAGGTAGCCCTGCAAAAGGTGGTGGTAACCACTGCCCCGAGTTGGCAGCCCTTGCTTTGCAAGAATCAGTGTGCCTCACTTTACCTGAAGTGGGTCCAAATAGGGAGCCATGTTGGTCTGTAGAAGTAGAGCAAAATAGGAGTCGATGGCGCCTTTAAGACCAACCTAGTTTTATTCAGAACGTAAGTTTTCGTGTGCATGCACACTTCTTCTTCCTCATTCCTTGGCTGAAGAAGTGTGCACGCACACGAAAGAGCCTTCTCCTCTATAGCCCCGAGCCTATGGAACCAACTTCCAGAGGAGATGCGGGCCCTGCGGGATCGAGAACAATTCCGCAGGGCCTGCAAGACCTTCCTCTTCCGACTGGCTTTCGCTGATGAAAAAGGAAACTGCTAATGGAAACCGCCATCACAAAAAACATAAAACCAACATAGCATTAGCACTTTTATCAATCTAATTTAACTGAATTTTAAACTTAACTAGAATTTTTAACTGAAATGTTTCTAGTGTTTAAACGGAGTTTTATGCATCTTTGTATAATTGAAATTTGAATGATGCCGTTAGCCGCCCTGAGCCTGCTCCGGCGGGGAGGGCGGGACACAAATAAAATTTTGTTGTTGTTGTTGTTGAATAAAACTAAGTTGGTCTTAAAGGTGCAACCGACTCCTATTTTGTTTTACCTGAAGTGGGCAGGGAGGAGCTCTTCCTCACCTTTGGGCATGGGGGCGGAGCTCTTTTTGCCTCCCAGCCCACTCCAGGACACAAAGAGAGTGATCGGTCCAAGATCACCAAGCAAGCTTCAGGGTAGAGTGGAAATTCAAACACGAGTCTCCTGGAACCTCACTTAGTTTGTCTTACATATGGCTTTTATAGAGTGGTTCCTCTGATGTTTCCGCATATTTTAGGGAAATGGTGCTAAAGAGGGCAGCACCTTTTGGGGCACAGAAAACCTTCCTTGTGGAAGGCAGAGGTAGTTTGAGAAAGCGCAGAGAACCTTCAAGGAATCTACAGAAAGGCAACAAGCAGGAAATGCCACGAGGAAGCTCAGATGCAGAATGCTGCTCATGGGAACCAAAACAGGAGCAAATAGCCTGTGCATAAGAGGTCTACTGCACCACACCAGAACAAGATCCAGTGTTCAAAAGAAACCAGAATGGATAGAGAAGCTTTGTTCAAGGGTGGGGGGATGCTGGACAGAAGATGGCACCTTCAGTCGAATGAAAGTTTTAAAAGACTTCATTAACTATAATCCCAAGTTTAGAAAGGTCAGGTATTAACCACAGAGAGCCCTGCAGTTGTCAAGGTTTTTCCATCAGGTTTGAAGCTCACATCTGTGCAGGGGTCATAAAATATCATATTTAGCACAAAACCGCTTCCAAGAAGCTACGAGCCAAGCAGCATAAAATGGGCTCCCTGGAATGGGTAGAATTCACACCCTTTGCGCTAACACGGGATAATGTTTCATGTCCCCCCAGAGGCCCATAGCCACTGGGGGGCCCTGGGAGAGCTGTGGCTGTAACGCCCCACTGACTGTGGCCTCTGCAATGGCATCCTCCCTCCCCCACAATTCAAATTGTGTGAGAGGGAGACAGGGCCGGCCCTGCCATTAAGCAAACTAGGCAATTGCCCAGGGCACCAGTCTTCCGGATGCACCAAACGGGTGCCTCCCATTTGACTCAGCGATAGGGTTGCCAATCCCCAGGTGGGTAGCAGGGGATCCAAGATCAAGGCTGTGACAAGCACCATTGAACTCCAAAGGGAGTTCCGGCCATCACGTTTAAAGGGACGGCACACCTTTTCAATGCCTTCCTTCCATAGGAAATAATGAAGGATAGGGACGCCTTCTTTTGGGGCTCATAAAATTGGATCCCCTGGTCCAATCCTTTTGAAACTTGGGGGGGGGTATTTTGGGGAGAGGCACTAGATGCTCTACTGAAAATTTGGTGCCTCTACCCCAAAAAACACCCCCCCCCCCAGAGCCCCAGATACCCACGGATCAATCCTCCATGATTTTCTATGGGAATAAATCTCCATAGGGAATAATAGTTCCCAGCAGACATTTCCCTCCCCTCCCCACGCTTTCTGACGACCCTGAAGCGGGGGGAGGGCCTCCAAACCGGGGGATCCCCTGCCCCCACCTGGGGATTGGCAACCCTAGCCAGGGTGCCTTCCTGAAACCTGCCTTGGAATGGCCCCTAATCCCTATATTGGTGTATCCTGGACATCTGCTGGGGCCAAGCCATAGCCATGCTGCAGACATGTTGGGGTCTTAGAAGGTGCCACCTTTTTAAAAACGGTTCAAAGCAGCTACTTGGAGAGGATGAATAAATACCCTGGGTGGTGGGGGAAGAAGAAACCCTTGCCCACCTGCCGTTTTGTTGGTTTCAGTTTTTCCCTATTTGCCACACAAGATTTTTTTAAGAAAAACAACAACATACGGGTATGCTTTTAAGTCTGCATGCTTCCCACTCACCCTACACAGGAAAACTAGCAGATGGCATTCACTTGCACTCGTGAAAACAATGCAAGGTAAAGATTAGCAGACCCATCCCAGAACTGCAGCTTGGATACGCCTCCCCTCCAGCGGTTGCTTTCAACTTTTTAAAAAGTGGGAAATCTGATCATGGATTTCCCCCTCTCTCTTCTAGGAAGGCACTGAAATACGACTTTCATTTCTAATGCAGGTGTTTAGCAGAGCCTCAGCCAAGTTTTAACGGGTACCTCTCATTTCTTACTAAAGGTGCTACCCTCTCACAGATAATGACTACTTCAGCCATACCCCTCTACCTTCTTCGTGTATCTGCTTATCTAATTCCATCCTACCCTAGGTTTTACACGTGCCTATCTGACAATAATTGGGAGTGTCTCTCTGAACTGATCACTCCGAACTGATGCCGGATTGAACCTTGATTTGAATTGGCCTTTCTCTTTAACATCCCCCCATCCCATATTTCTGTCGTATATATAAATTGGTGCAATGGATTTGCACTCTAATGCATCTAATGAAGTGAGCTCGGCCTTGTGAAAGCTTGTGCTGGAATAAATTGCATTAGTTGCTAAAGTGCTGGAATTATAGTTTCATTTTTAAGTGCCCCTGTGCTCCTGTTTTACAATTTAATTACAATTTAATTTTTAAAAAAACTACCTCTGATTATAAGAACTGGAGATCATCCTTAGAATTTTCTAAAATGTTTGACTACATTTTTAGTCCACCAAAGAGGGCCGGATAACAGGCATGGCCTCCCCCACTTCATCACCACACTAGCCCTGTAAGGTAGGCTAGGCTGAAAGAGTGATTGGCCCAAGTTACTGACTGCACAGTAGCTGGATTTCCCTGGTCTCTCTCTACAATGTACCACAATACTGAATCAGCAAGTCATATCCCACTATTTAAATGTGCGGTATGGCCACAATTGTGCATCGTTCCGGTTTCCTCATCGCAAAAAGGAAATTGTAAGGCTGCAAGAAGGCACAGAGAATGCAACTAAAATGATCAATGGTTTGCGGCAACTTCCTTTGCAGAAAAGCCTGAAGCATTTGGGGCTTTTTTTTTTGTCGTAAGAAAAGAAAAGACTGCTGGGCAGGAGGAGCTAGAAGAGACACAGGATAGAGGCTTACAAAAATTATGAGTGGTGTGTAATGAAATAATATTTTCTCCTCCTCTCACAACAACAAAAGCATGAAGGTTCCCAGAATGAATGCCACTGAAATTGACTGGGAACTGGTTCACGACAGATAAGCAAAATTATTTTCTCCTTCCTTCACACGTTAATAATTAACTTATGGAACTCACTGCCACAAGATGGCTGAAAGCCCCTGATGAGACAGTCTTTCATGAATTTATCTACCCCTCTTTAAAAGATATTGGATTTATATCCCGCCCTCCACTCCGAAGAGTCTCAGAGCGGCTCACAATCTCCTTTCCCTTCCTCCCCCACAACAGACACCCTGTGAGGTGGGTGGGGCTGAGAGGGCTCTCACAGCAGCTGCCCTTTCAAGGACAACCTCTGCCAGAGCTATGGCTGACCCAAGGCCATGCTAGCAGGTGCAAGTGGAGGAGTGGGGAATCAAACCCGGTTCTCCCAGATAAGAGTCTGCACACTTAACCACTACACCAAACTGGCTCTCACTCTTTAGCTGTCAAAGCCCTTGGGGAACATTCCAGGTGAGGCTTTTGGAGGGAGAGGAATGCCCTGTCTGCAGCAAACCTGCAGAAGACGACAGGGAGTGTTATGGGGAGGATGTTGCGCCGCTGCTTCCTGAGAGACAGCTCGCCTAGCAACCCCTTTACCTGTTCTCTAGGCACACTGTGGCCTCAAGCAGCAGCTGCACAAGCTGCATCGAACAGCTGAGTGGCAACTCTCTAGCACTCAGACAGAGGACAGGTAGGTGTACTGTGGAGCAAACAGTCGCCTGAGCGGCTGGGTCCATGCCGTGCCCCCTTCTGCACAGCTGAAGTCGCAACTCCTGCTGGCAGACCACATTCACGGCTGAGCCTGTCACAGCACAGATGAAGCTGCTCATGCCCAGATGAGCTTCTGCTGTTCTGTCCTGCAGGTGGAAATCCAATCCCTGTGGGGGCGTCCAGTGCCTCCCCCTGCCAAGTTTGGCCGCAGGTCCTGGCCTCGTGGGCAGGTGGCCACACCAAGAAGCCGCCAGGGGTCTCTGTTAGTGGTGTGCTGCTGCTCCTTCAGTTGCCTGGGAGACTGATACGGAGTGGCTCCGAGACTGAGTGGGATCAGCCAAGCTGCCTTCATCTCCAGGGTTAAAGGGCTAGTATTGGAAAGGCTCATCTGGAGGAAGCTGAACCCTAGAGACATAGACAGGGCTGCATCCCCAGAGAACGTGGCTGCATAGACAGGGCTGCATCCCCAGAGAATAGACTGCATCCCCAGAGAACGTGGCGACAAAGGGCTTCCAATGGGGGCGAAGGGGACCCTTGCCGGAGAGGGGAGAGGTGGCATGTGAGGAAGTGTCCCCTGAGCTGTAGGAAAAGGTTGTTGTGTGTGGTGGGGACGCCGCACCTCAGAAAGGATATTATAGCATTGGAGAAAGTCCAGAAAAGGGCAACTAGAATGATTAAAGGGATTTATATCCCGCCCTCCACTCCGAAGAGAGCGGCTCACAATCTCCTTTCCCTTCCTCCCCCACAACAGACACCCTGTGAGGTAGATGAAGATATTGAATGTATATCCTGCCCTCCACTCCGAAGAGTCTCAAAGCAGCTCACAATCTCCTTTCCCTTCCTCCCCCACAACAGACACCCTGTGAGGTAGATGAAGATATTGGATTTATATCCCACCCTCCACTCTGAAGAGTCTCAGAGCGGCTCACAATCTCCTTTCCCTTCCTCCCCCACAACAGACACCCTGTGAGGTAGATGAAGATATTGTATTTATATCCCGCCCTCCACTCCAAAGAGTCTTAGAGCGGCTCACAAGCTCATAAGAACATAAGAGAAGCCATGTTAGATCAGGCCAATGGCCCATCCAGTCCAACATTCTGTGTCACACAGCGGCCAAATATATATATATATATATATACACACACACATACACACTGTGGCTAATAGCCACTGATGGACCTCTGCTCCATATTTTTATCTAACCCCCTCTTGAAGGTGGCCATGCTTGTGGCCGCCACCACCTCCTGTGGCAGTGAATTCCACATGTTAATCACCCTTTGGTGATAATCCTTTCCCTTCCTCCCCCACAACAGACACCCTGTGAGGTAGATGAAGATATTGGATTTATATCCCGCCCTCCACTCCAAAGAGTCTCAGAGCGGCTCACAATCTCCTTTCCCTTCCTCCCCCACAACAGACACCCTGTGAGGTAGATGAAGATATTGGATTTATATCCCGCCCTCCACTCCGAAGAGTCTCAGAGCGGCTCACAATCTCCTTTCCCTTCCTCCCCCACAACAGACACCCTGTGAGGTAGATGAAGATATTGGATTTATATCCCGCCCTCCACTCCAAAGAGTCTCAGAGCGGCTCACAATCTCCTTTCCCTTCCTCCCCCACAACAGACACTCTGTGAGGTGGGTGGGGCTGGAGAGGGCTCTCACAGCAGCTGCCCTGAGACTCTTCGGAATGGAGGGCAGGATATAAATTCAATATCTTCTTCTTCTTCTTCTTCTTCTTCTCCTCCTCCTCCTCCTCCTCCTCCTCCTCCTCTAAGTGAACACACTAGGGTTGCCAAGTCCAATTCAAGAAATATCTGGGGACTTTGGGGGTGGAGCCAGGAGACATTAGGGGTGGAGCCAAGATCAAGGCTGTGACAAGCATCATTGAACTCCAAAGGGAGTTCTGGCCATCACATTTAAAGGGACGGCACACCTTTTCAATGCCTTCCTTCCATAGGAAATAGTGAAGGATAGGGGCACCTTCTTTGGGGGCTCATAGAATTGGACTCCCTGCTCCAATCGTTTTGAAACTTGGGGGATATTTTGGGGAGAGGCACTAGATGCTGTACTGAAAATTTGGTGCCTCTACCCCAAAAAACAGCCCCCCCAGAGCCCCAGATACCCGCAGATCAATTCTCTATTATTTTCTATGGGAATAAATCTCCACAGGGAATAATAGAGTTCCCAGCAGACATTTCCCTCCCCTCCCCCCGCTTTCTGACGACCCTGAAGCGGGGGGGAGGGCCTCCAAACCGGGGGATCCCCTGCCCCCACCTGGGGATTGGCAACCCTGGAACACACATAGGGTCCAGCAGCAGGGGCATGATTCCTGAATCCTGAGCTGCCCACAGGTCAGGGATCCTTTCCCAGCAACTTTCCATCTTTGAACAAACACCATAACTCTCTCTTTTGAATAAGATCCCTGTGGGGCAGCAGCATGTATTAGCAAAAGGAGTTTTGTGCTCACTTACCTTGGGGTCTAAATCCCTTATTATTTGCCTCCTGCTCTGTCGAAAATAACTTCATCAGTAATAGCAGCTCTGCAGTGGTGTGGAATGCTGTCCTGTTCTGTCTAGTGCTACAACACCATTTTCACCCCTTCACTCCTTAATCTCTCTCTGCTGTATCCCAGCATGATTTTACTCCCCACTCCAGTTTGGTGTAACGGTTAAGAGTGGCAGACTGTCATCTGGAGAACTGGGGCTGATTCCCTACACCTCCACGTGCAGGCAGCTGGGTGACCTTGAGTCAGACACAGTTCTCTCCATGCTGTTCTGCACTTCTCAAGAGAGCTCTGCCAGCCCCACCTACCTCACAGGGTGTCTGCTGTGGGGAGAGGAAGGGAAGGAGATTGTAAGCCACTCTGAGACTTCTTCTCCCTCTGGCTTTTGAAATCAGGACTCTCCAGCCCTGCTAGCTCTGTTAGCTCAGGACTCTTCAGCCCTGCTAGCTCTGAGAGCCAGTTTGGTGTAGTGGTTAAGTGTGTGGACTCTTATCTGGGAGAACCGGGTTTGATTCCCCACTCCTCCACTTGCACCTGCTGGCATGGCCTTGGGTCAGCCATAGCTCTGGCAGAGGTTGTCCTTGAAAGGGCAGCTGCTGTGAGAATCCTCTCCAGCCCCACCCACCTCACAGGGTGTCTGTTGTGGGGGAGGAAGGTAAAGGAGATTGTGAGCCGCTCTGAGACTCTTCGGAGTGGAGGGCGGGATATAAATCCAATATCTTCTTCTTCTTCTTCTTCTCTGGGCTGCCCAGTGAAGTTGATAGGCAATAGGTACAGGCCAGACAAAAGGCAATACTTCTTTACTCAATTAGAAATTAAATTGTGGTATTTACTGACCATGAGCATAGACAGCTTTAAAAGGGGGCTAGAGAGATTCAAGGATTAGACAACTACTTACCATGGAGGCTAAATGGAACCTCCAAATGGAGGCTAAATGGAACCTTCACCCAAAGGGTGATTAACAGGTGGAATTCACTGCCACAGGAGGTGGCGGCGGCCACAAGCATAGCCACCTTCAAGAGGGGTTTAGATAAAAATATGGAGCAGAGGTCCATCAGTGGCTATTAGCCACAGTGTGTGTGTATATATAAAATTTTTTGCCACTGTGTGACACAGAGTGTTGGACTGGATGGGCCATTGGCCTGATCCAACGTGGCTTCTTGTATGTTCTTATGTTCTTATGTTCTCCATATCCAGAGACAGTCAGCCCCTGAATACCACAGAAGGTTCTGTGCCCTGCTTGTTGGACCGCTAGTCCAGAGCAAATGTTTGGCCATTGTGTGGAACAAGATGCTAGACTTGGAGGACCACTGGTCTGATCCTGCAGAGCTTTTCTAATGTTCTTATAAATAAGGAGGGACGGTGGCTCAGTGGTAGAGCATCTGCTTGGAAAGCAGAAGGTCCCAGGTTCAATCCCCGGCATCTCCAACTAAAAAGGGTCCAGGCAAGTAGGCGTGAAAAACTTCAGCTTGAGACCCCGGAGAGCCATGAATGGGGCTGTGGCTCAGTGGTAGAGCATCTGCTTGGTAAGCAGAAGGTCCCAGGTTCAATCCTCGGCATCTCCAAAAAAGGGTCCAGGCAAATAGGTGTGAAAAACCTCAGCTTGAGACCCTGGAGAGCCGCTGCCAGTCTGAGTAGACAATACTGACTTTGATGGACCGAGGGTCTGATTCAGTAGAAAGCAGCTTCATATGTTCATGAGCCCATCAGTACAATAGCATAACACCTTTTAAAATAACAAAGGGTCTATAGCTGCCTGCAATTAACTAGCAAATAAAAGCAACTAGCCAGGGTGGATGAAACTGAGTAGAACATTACCTGCATCACTTCTGAGGAGCACCACAGGAAGAAAAACAAGCCTCCTCAACTGGCTTTTGGCAAATTTCATTTAATTACAGGATTTCGTTAAAGACCCCATGCAAATCAGTGTGGACTAGCTTTCAGAGCAGTGCAGAGGAAAAGCATCTTTTCCAAAACAACAGGGAAGGGAGTGAGGCTTGGTTACATTAAGCGGAATGGAACAGCCATGAACCAATCTCCCTTTTGTTTAAAGCCTGACTTCTTGTCCTGCTCTCAGAGGTCTTGCGGACGGCATTCACTCATCTTCTGACAGATATTTTTTTGCAACATTAGCAAACCCTCCATAACAGGGTTCCTAACAGACCTGAAGAAGAATGTCTTGTCCTTTTAACAGAGGCAATGCTTAGAAACTGGAGGTGGGAGCTTTTTACGGCTTTCTGAAGAAGTCTGCATGCACACGAAAGCTTACATTCTGAATAAAACTTGGTTGGTCTTAAAGGTACTACCGGACTCCTACTTTGTTCTGTTGCTTCACGCCAACACGGCTGCCCGCCTGGATCTGTTTTACACCTTGCTAAACCTCTATTAAGGGGGCAGGACATTTTGTTTATTTGTTTGACTGACTGGTTTTTTTAAAGCCACCCACTCACCCAAAGGGTCTCCCATAGACTTAAGGCGTTTTCGCACTGACCTTACGCCGGAGCGACGTCCCTCTTCACCGCGCAGCGTCTGCACAGTTTTCGCACTAATTGCTCCGCAGAACCTGGAAGAGCCGCAAAGTCCCGCGGCTTTTGCGTCGCAAATGCAAACTGGGTTTTGGCGGTTTACATTTGCGACGCAAAAGCCGCGGGACTTTGCGGCTCTTCCAGGTTCTGCGGAGCAATTAGTGCGAAAACCGCGCAGACGCTGCGCGGTGAAGAGGGATGTCGCTCCGGCTTAAGGTAAATGCGAAAACGCTCTTACTTAAACCGCATCTTAAACAACATCATTTTTCCCCCAGGTTGTTGCCAATCCTTCTCCATAGCTTCCCCATCAACTTTCTTTCCTCTTAAATCTATAATACCATTCAAAAACCTGGGGGGGGGGGGCGGGAAGGTGCAACTCTCCTCTGAACACTTTCAATTTTGTTCTACTGCTGGCAGGAATGTATCTTCACCAGCCTGTCAAAGGTTATCTCAATATTCAAAATCATGAAGGTGCTTTGTTAGAAACAAACAGGGAAAAGCTGATTTACTGCAACTCATCTCAGAACTAGGGGTTAACAAACAGAAGCAGAGCTAAAATACAGATAGGGGCACACACCCTGAGTGCTCTCGTCAGGTCCAGAAAAAATGGGCAAAGTTCATGTGGCAGTATTATTGCCAAGTCCAATTCAAGAAATATCTGGGGACTTTGGGGATGGAGCCAGGAGACATTAGGGGTGGAGTCAAGATCAAGGCTGTGACAAGCATAAATGAACTCCAAGGGAGTTCTGGCCCTCACATTTAAAGGGACAGCACACCTTTTCAATGCCTTCCTTCCATAGGAAATAATGAAGGATAGGGGCTCCTTATTTTGGGGCTCATAGAATTGGACCCCCTGGTCCAATCGTTTTGAAACGTGGGGGGTATTTTGGGGAGAGGCACTAGATGCTGTACTGAAAATGTGGTGCATCTACCTCAAAAAACAGCCCCCCCCCCAGAGCCCCAGATACCCGCAGATCAATTCTCCATGATTTTCTATGGGAATAAATCTCCATAGGGAATAATAGAGTTCCCAGCAGACATTCCCTTCCCCAGCTTTCTGACTACCCTGAAGTGGGGGGAGGGCCTCCAAACCGGGGAATCCCCTGCTCCCACCTGGGGAATGGCAACCCTATGTGGCAGTATTCAAGTAACACTCCATTATGTAACTTTCCCCCAGTATGTTTTTCAAGGCAGTAGATACAAAACCAGCTAGCAGCTTACCTAGAGGCTTAGTGAAGGCAGTGTACTAAAACAAGAGTAATGTTTCATGGACCCTGTACTTGCAGGCCTAACTCAGGAAAGCACATTCAGCCACATGCAGCTGCTGGAGAAGAAAGCCGTGCCCATTGCCACACATTAAACCTCTACTAAAAGGTCAGGACATTTTTCTCCAGACCAGTTGGCATCCCTAGTCCCCAAGAGGGAGAAAAGCAGGAAATAAATAAAATAAAGCATTTGTTAATAAAAAACAATTTTCTTTGTTCTGAGGGACTGAAACAAATCTCACTCGGGTCATCCTCCCGAGTTCGTTACAAGGTGCTGGTTATTACCTTTAAAGCCCTATATGGCCGAGGACCTGCCTACTTGAGGGACCGTCTCTCCCCGCATGAACCCCAGAGAGCGCTGAGGTCAGCTGGTAAGAACCAGCTGAATATCCCTGGGCCAAAGGAGGCCAGATTGAAGTCCACCCGGGATCGGGCCTTCTCTGTAGCGGCCCCCCTACTGTGGAACCAACTCCCGGAGGAGGTACGGGCCCTGCGATGCTTAGATCAATTCCGCAGGGCCTGTAAGACCCACCTCTTTAAAACAGCCTTCACATAAACCGAGCCAGAAAGTCCTGTTGGATACGTCCTATGTTTTATGTTCTAATCACTGGAATTTATGAAAGATCTTAATTATAGCACCATAATCTTAACTCTAATGTAATTTTAATGTTTTTAAGGATGATTTTATATTGAATTGTATATGAATTTATAATTGACTGCACATGGTTTTATTGTATACTGTATTCATGTGTTGTGAGCCGCCCTGAGCCTGCTTGCGGGGAGGGCGGGATACAAATAAAAAGTTATTATTATTATTATTATTATACTAAAGTAAACAGTACATTATTGCATGTTTCCTTTAACGTGGAGCATGGTATGTGTGGCATGATGTGTGCTGTGTTTTCTGATGGCAGAAGAGATGGCTTCCAGGGGGAGTGCCAGGCCCGGATGCAAAAGCCCTCTTAGGATGCATCACCTGTGCTTCTGTAGGAGGGAGAAGAGACCAGGTGTCAGGAAAGATCATGCCACTCCAAAGCCCATTAGTTCCGCTCAAGGGCCTCAGGTCTCCTCTTGTCAGCATCAGCACAGCAAAGTGTGCATAGCCAAACCAGGGGGCCGAGAGCTCAAACTCCAGAGCTTGTTTTGTGGGGGGGGGGGGGGGGGGGGGAGACTTGTGCAGACCTTGAAGCAGAAGGAAGGCTCTGAGTATCACGGGATAGAGATGGTCCTCCGACAAGAGGAGGCACCTGTCTCAGGTGGCAAATTTCCAGTTACCTTTAAGGAAAACAGATCTAACCTGGCTATAACCTTGGCACATCCCTTTGCGAAGAGACTGGATTCACCCACGTCCGTTGTCAGGACACCCCATTCTAACATTCAAGCACTTTGACGCCGGGAGAAACTGCTTCTGGAGGCCATAATGTTGGATGGGTACTTTTCCAGGACCAAATACAACCCCCACAAAAAAAAATCAAAATAAAATCTTTAAGGTAAGGTATGTTGGAAGGGAAGATGTAAAATGGTACAGTATAGTCTGACGTCAGCAAATCTCAGAAGCTAAGGGTCAGTACTTGGACGGGAGACCACCAAGGAAGACTTTGCAGAGGACGGCAAAGCACCTCTACTTGTTTTGAAAACCTTGTGAGGTCACTTTAAATTGGCTGCAACTTGATGGCATTTTATACACACACACACACACACACGTTGGAAGGGTCAGTGGGATACTGGGATTAGCAGGATGTGAAGGGAATGGCAGACAAAGATGCCAACAGCTTCTTAAAGATGCTTTACAGAAAAGGAAATGGTAGAGGTGAAGAGCTGCCAGGAATCCAAGTACAAACCATGAGCGCATTTTTGCCAGTGCACTAAAATAAGGTGCCCTTGTTTATATTTATTAGTTACTATCTGCCACTTCCAAAGAAAGTACTACTTAGAAACAATGTTTAGGCAGCAGAAACTTTATGAATTATTAATCCATATGTTATCTATATCAGCCCCACAATTAGTAACTGCATCGGGATGGCCAAACTGTGGCTTGGGAGCCACACGTAGCTCTTGAAGCCCGCAACACCCTGTTGGCTGGCTTGGAGAATGCATTTAAAGTTAAAGTTGCTTTCTCTCCACCTCTCCCTCCCCATCTATTTTCCTTCCTTCCTTCCTCATTCATGTCTTGTGGCTCTCAAACATCTGATGTTTATTCTATGTGGCTCTTATGTTAAGCAAGTGTGGCTACCCTTGAACTGTACGTTTCCAATTATGAAAACAGGCTTTCTGACATTTGGCTCTTTTATTAACCTTTTGCTTTGAATGTTGAAATCCTCTAGTTCTTTACTTACAAAGAAGTGTAGATCCCTGCACAAACCCCTTCACAGAACTTCACAGTCCCCGTAGCTTCTTGGCTGGAAGTTGTGACAAGTTTCAGACAAATTTGCAGTGGTAGTAAGCTGCCTTAAGTCCCCTAATGTATCTCTTGTAAACCTGAGGACTAGCAACTTGCTCTATGGGGATTTGGAAACAACAGTTGAGCTTCTCAGGAAGTGACCGAGTTCCACAATCAGATGTGAAGCGTTAAACTGTGTGCCCCCCCCATCTATCAGCACCTGTCTATCTATTTTCCAGCCCGTGCTGGATAAATCATTAGTCTGTTTGAATACAACCCTTGTCATGTTGCCTCAGGCAGGCAGAAATCTACCCCGCCCTGCCTGCAAATAGTGACCTCCTCGGAGGCTTAATAAACAAGTCACGCTAAACTGCTGCATCAGGTTCAGAGCCCTTGTTCCAGAGCATCCACCTGCTCATCGGGAGCTGGGAGTCCAGGTCAGGCACGCAAGCTGCATTAGCAATGCGGGCAATTTGCTAACACCCAGCACGTCATTCCTTCTGGCTCAGACCTGCTCCAGGCTACAAATCCCAGGAAGCAAAAGAGGAGGCCAAAAATAGTTCATTTTCCTCCCCTTCCGCCCCCCCCCCCCCCACACATTTCCCAGCTTCTGAGACAAAAGCTGCCATTCTACTGCATTAGATCTGCTACCTTGCACAAGCAATGACAAGAATCTTCTGCAGCATTCTTTCCTGTTTGGAGAGCCAGTCTGGTGTAATGGTTAAGTGCATGGACTCTTCTCTGGGAGAACTGGGTTTGATTCCTGTTATGTATGTGGACTCAAGAGAAGACTTGGATATTCCCGCCGGCTCATATGAGCCAGGCAGACTGAGCTTGGGGACGTGGGAACAAAGGGCTGCAGGATCCAAATCCCTGCAGCCCTAGACCAATCACAAGCCCCCACCAGTTTGAATGACCCAATGATGTGCTAGCGTGGGAACCTAGAGATGTATATAAGTTGGGCCTGCAGGCCCCATCGAGTCATTGTATAGTAACCTTACTATGTGACTCCTAATAAAGAGCTTGTTATCACTACATGAGACTCTGTCATGCATAGAACCCACTATATTATAATTCCCCACTTCTCCACTTGCAGCTGCTGGAATGGCCTTGGGTTAGCCATAGCTATCGCAGGAGTTGTCCTTGAAAGGGCAGCTGCTGGGAGAGCCCTCTCAGCCCCACCTACCTCACAGGGTGTCTGCTGTCGGGGGAGAAGATATAGGAGATTGTAAGCCACTCTGAGTCTCTGCAGAGAGAAGAGCGGGGTATAAATCTGCAATTCTTCTTTCTTCTTCAATTCTTCTGCTGGTTTGTTGGCATCAACAACAAAAAATGAGCACCTGCCTTTGGCCTGCCCCTTTCACTCTTTCCTTCGTGTACCTTTCCCCCCTACATCAGATCGGACCAAAGACACACCTACTCCAGCATCAAGTTTCCCAGACTCTCACTCCCATTGTCGGGGCTCAGTTGACCACTGCGAGCTTTGGTGGAGTTCAGTTCACTCCTGGGTTGTTGGGGCTTTGCTTTTGCAGAGCTCAGCTCACCACTGCCAGTGTAGATGGGGTTCACTTGTGCTTATAGACTGCAGGTAAAATGTACCTGGTGCCAGTGAATCTACAAAACCAATAGCAAAATGCAAAGAATCTGAATCAGAAGTATAAACAAACGTTAAAGAGAAATGAACAGGGAACTGTTCACAAACAAGCAATCCCAGTAAGGAAGACTTTGAACCACAACTGATATGAAGTAAAATTACTGTATTCATAACCAGAGTCATAAAGAACAAACCCTCACCCCCCCCCCCCAAAAAAGGAGAGCCTAAACGTTACTACAGAAGTCATCACCACACACAAAGTAGTTTGTTTATCTTTATCTCTGAGTAACCCAGGTGATTTAGTTTCTGAAGAGATAAAAGTCCTGAATAAATAATTGAGAGATCAATTCAGCTCTTAGATCTGAAAATTTGGGCCAGTCAAAAAAATATGATCCACAAAATCGATTTCGTTGCGGCCACAATTACAGAGTCTATCTGAATACGAAATTCTATCGAATCTTCCTAACACCACCCCTGAAGGTAGGGCATTCTGGCCCTCAAGCATGAATGCCGTTCTATACTTTGGAAAAAATTAGTTTAGATAGACAGTCTTGCATTTGCGTTGAAGAGAGAATGCCTGCTTAGAAAGACGAATGCCCTCTGCGGGCTCTGATCAACATAGTCTCATAATCAAAGTCCCTTAGGTGTCTTCTAATGAACTGGGTCAATTCTTGTTTATTCATTGTTTCTGTCACATCATAGCAGGACCGGATCGACATGTTTGTTGAGGGGGGGGGGGATTAAAAAATGACTCCCCCTTATGGGCCATTCTATCTTATGGTCCCATAGAATACAATGGGCTCCATACCCAATTTGACAGCCCCTCCCCCTCCATCGGCGCTCGGGGCAAGCACCCCCCTTTGCCTCCTCCCTAGATCTTGCCCTGTAACTTCCAGTCAGTAACTTTATGATCCCCTAATGCGTCCCGGTCCCTTGTGTGATGGTCCAGCTTGACTAGTCCAAGGGGGCTTGATTCTGGATTTGATTTTAGGATCCAAATGCTCTGCCCCAAGTCTTGCTTCAAAAGACATTTCCCTAGCTTTGGCTCTCAGAGCTATCGCTGACAAGAAGAAGATATTGGATTTATATCCCGTCCTCCACTCCGAAGAGTCTCAGAGCGGCTCACAATCTCCTTCACCTTCCTCCCCCACAACAGACACCCTGTGAGGTAGATGAAGATATCGGATTTATATCCCGCCCTCCACTCCGAAGAGTCTCAGAGCGGCTCACAATCTCCTTTCCCTTCCTCCCACACAACAGACACCCTGTGAGGTAGATGAAGATATCGGATTTATATCCCGCCCTCCACTCCGAAGAGTCTCAGAGCGGCTCAGAATCTCCTTTCCCTTCCTCCCCCAGAATAGACACCCTGTGAGGTAGATGAAGATATCGGATTTATATCCCGCCCTCCACTCCGAAGAGTCTCAGTGCAGCTCACAATCTCCTTTACCTTCCTCCCCCACAACAGACACCCTGTGAGGTAGATGAAGATATTGGATTTATATCCCGCCCTCCACTCCGAAGAGTCTCAGAGCGGCTCACAATCTCCTTTACCTTCCTCCCCCACAACAGACACCCTGTGAGGTAGATGAAGATATTGGATTTATATCCCGCCCTCCACTCCGAAGAGTCTCAGAGCGGCTCACAATCTCCTTTACCTTCCTCCCCCACAACAGACACCCTGTGAGGTGGGTGGGGCTGGAGAGGGCTCTCACAGCAGCTGCCCTTTCAAGAACAACCTCTGCCAAAGCTATGGCTGACCCAAGGCCATGCTAGCAGGTGCAAGTGGAGGAGTGGGGAATCAAACCCGGTTCTCCCAGATAAGAGTCCGCACACTTAACCACTACACCAAACTGACACGCATTGAGGGATTCCCAAAATATTACACAGGAATGTGAATAGTAGTCTGTTGATATCGATAAGGAGCCCCGTGGCACAGAGTGGTAAAGCTGCAGGACTGCAGTCTGAGCTCTGCTCACGACCTGAGTTCAATCCTGGAGGAAGCTGGGTCAGGTAGCTGGCTCATGGTTGACTCAGCCTTCCATCCTTCCAAGGTCGGTAAAATGAGTACTGGGGGTACTTGCTGGGGGTAAAGTGTAAATGACCGGGGAAGACAATGGCAAACTACTCTGTAAAAAGTCTGCCATGGAAACGTTGCGAAAGCAACGTCACCCCAGAGTCGGAAACGACTGGTTGCTTGCACAGGGGACTATCTTTACGTTTTTTAACCGTTATTGATGTTGTCTGTTGCTGCTTTGACCCAAACCCCAGTAGTGTATAGCATCTGCCTGATGAGTTTAGCATTAAATACTTTAACTGT
This sequence comes from Heteronotia binoei, assembly GCF_032191835.1. Taxonomy (NCBI): domain Eukaryota; kingdom Metazoa; phylum Chordata; class Lepidosauria; order Squamata; family Gekkonidae; genus Heteronotia; species Heteronotia binoei. Next base: position 6,806,894 of record NC_083239.1, on the reverse strand, counting down.
TGCAGGAACATTTTGGCCACCAGAGGAGCAATAAAATCTTGAGATGTCCTTCCCGGCATTCAGAGCAACTTTTATAACAGAGCTCAAGTGCACCTTCCAAGAAAGGCTTGCTTGAAAAATAACTCCCAGATATTTGAAATGTTGCACTTGCAGGTTGACCTGACGCACTTGTGCTTCTTTATCCTTTGGGGGTTTTTTTTGCTGAAAAGAAGAACCTTTGACTTAATGACATTAATAGGTAGCTCTCATTGGAACAATACTACAGAAAGGAATCTATAAGCTTACATAGGCCAAGTAAAGATCTTGACAGACGAGCGGTATTGTCCTCATATAAGAGACAGGGAATGTGAGCCAGGTAAGGTGAGTGAAATTCATCTCCAGAAATATGAAAACTTAAAATAATTGAAATTTCAGTTAAATAGCAACAGAGCAAGGATACATCTTTGCTTGACTTCTTTACTCAATGGAATAGCTCTGGTTAGTTCACCAGATGGACCACATCTCACCTGGACTGGACTGCTCATATAATTGTTGGAGATGCTTATCAATAGATGATTTATTCAGTTTGTCCCATTATATTTGCCTAGGCGTGGAGTCAAAAGCTGCTTTGAGATCCACAAAGGCAACAGCTAACATACCGCCTTGTAATCTGGTATACTCGTCTACAATAAACTGAAGAGTATGCCAGTGGTTAACTGCACTAACTCCTCTCCAGAATCTAACTTGTTTTTGAGTGGCCTCATACCCAATCCAGAGAAGTCACTTCTTATAGAGCAAGTATATAGTTTGCGGGCGGAGGTTACAAGCATCGAGGCATTGCTGTTGAAGACGCAGCTGCGCTGGGCAGGGCATATCTCCAGGATGGAAAACCACCGCCTTCCCAAGATTGCCCTGTATGGCGAACTTTCCACCGGCCATCGAAATAGAGGGGCACCAAAGAAGAGGTACAAGGACTCCTTGAAGAAATCCCTTGGTACCTGTTGCATTAACCATCACCAGTGGTCTGACCTAGCCTCAGATCGCAAAGCATGGAGGCACACCATCCACCAGGCTGTCTCTTCCTTTGAGAACGCACGCATAGCTGGTCTTGAGGACAAACGGAGATTGAGGAAGAATCGTACTGCTACAGCACCAACCCCAAATCAGACTTTTCTCTGCAGCCACTGTGGCCGGACCTGCCTGTCCCGCATTGGTCTTGTCAGCCACCAGCGAGCCTGCAGCAGACGTGGACTACTGCACCTTTCTTAACTCTTCGTTCGCGAAGTCAAGCCGAGAGAGAGAGATAGTTTGCCCACCACTGATAACAAGCTTATGGGCCAATAATTATTGGGTCTGTTAGATCACCTTTTCATGGATAGGTACTATTATTGTATGTCATCAAGAAGTGGATACAATTCCTGTCTCATTGATATGAATAGATGATGCAGTGCTAGATGACACACCCTCAGTCATCATATCAGACAAGCTCTCCCCCCCATCACTCATGGTCAAGCAATGGAGCAACTGGAAAAGAAGGGAGGGGAAAGCAATGGCATGGAGGTTGTGACATTCCTCAGGGTGATCACCTGGAAGGGAAATCATAGTGTCTGTTATGTTCTAGGACTTTTCTCAGTCTCTACGGCCTTTACCATAGAGATTGGGAGAAGTCCTACGGTGTTGGTTCCCCTCCCAAGACCCAGCGGCCACAGAATTGCCAGCCACACCACCCGTAACAGTTTCCCAAATCAGGACTGTCCGCTGGTCTTAATAACAAAGGACTCTACTGCCATCTTTCCTGTGGTAGATCTTCTTTGCCAAGGTTTGCCTGAAGACCTAGCTGCATGTTATATCTTTTTCCAAAGTTTGCCCTTGGAAGACAGGAGTATAATCAGGGCTGGCCCTAGGCTGTCTGGCACCCCCGCCTGAACTGATAATGTCACTTGGAGGTGCCCAATTTGGTGCTCCCAGAAGGCCAGTGGCCCAGGCAACCATAGGTTGCCTAGTGACAGGACCAGTCCTGAGTATAGTGCATGACTCCCCACCAAAGGGTTGCCAAGTCCAATTCAAAAAATATCTGGGGACTTTGGGGGTGGAGCCAGGAGACTTTGGGGGTGGAGCCAGGAGACATTAGGGGTGGAGCCAAGATCAAGGCTGTGACAAGCATCATTGAACTCCAAAGGGAGTTCTGGCCATCACATTGAAAGGGACAGCACACCTTTTCAATGCCTTCCTTCCATAGGAAATAATGAAGGATAGGGGCACCTTCTTTGGGGGCTCATAGAATTGGACCCCCTGGTCCAATCTTTTTGAAACCTGGGGGGTATTTTGCGGAGAGTCATTAGATGCTATATTGGAAATTTGGTGCCTCTACCCCAAAAAGCAGCCCCCCCAGAGCCCCAGATACCCGCGGATCAATTCTCCATGATTTTCTACGGGAATAAATCTCCATAGGGAATAAAAGAGTTCCCAGCAGACATTCCCCTCCCCTCCCCCAACTTTCTGATGACCCTGAAGTGGGGGGAGGGCCTCCAAACCGGGGGTTCCCCTGCCCCCACCTGGGGATTGGCAACCCTACCGCACCACCACCATGGTTAAGCAGCCCGATGGGGACATTTTCAACTGGGGAAACAGTGCAAATGGGAAAAGTTAACCTTCCCTTCCCAAACACCACAGGCTTAATCCATAGCCCCCGTTTGCTGTTCAGAGTGAATAAAACACATTGGGAATTCCAACAGAACTCTCATGTGTCTCATGTTTTGACACGGGAACCTTTTGGAAACTCTCCACACAAAAGCCATTCCATGTGACTATTCCTCAAGCACATAACTGTAAAGGATTCTGCAGAACTTCAGAAACAGAGACTATTCAATAGAAGGCCCCTCTCTCTCTCTCTGAATTCATCCCATGCAGCAGCCATGTGCAGAATGCCCTCATTAAGGCCTAGAGGGCAGGCTCTCACCCAGATTTAAAAGCATTTTCAGAACAGCATCCTGGGAAGAATATTTCTTGCGAGTGAATCCCCATTGAAAAGCTAATTAGCAAAGCCAAGCCATCACACGTTGGGAAACACCTGAGGTGAAAGAGGAGCTCTGTCCGAGGAGGCTTCATGTCGCAAGGGGCAGCAATTCCCCATCACTGGACCAAAGGAAGTTCATATGGGGTCCATGCCCCTTGCTTCCATCACTAATTCAATCCACACACTTCCCCCAATATCATCTCTGTCCCGTAGACAACAGATTACCTTAGAGGCATCTGGGTACCTGATATCATGCCATTTTAAATGACAGATGATCTGTGTTTCCCAGGCTCAGACAATCTGAAAAAGCCCACACAATTAAAAAATATAAGAAGCACTCTGCTGGATCAGACCAATGGTCAGTGCGGTGTTGTGGTCACAGCGCCGGAATACGATACTGGAGACCTAGGTTTCAATCCCCACTCTGCCATGCTGGGTGACCCTGGGCTGGTCATTTTCTTTCAGCTTCATACACCTCGCAGGGTTGTTGTGAGGCTAAAGTGCAGGAGGGGTGACTGTTGTTGTAAGTGGGGTTTGCAACAAGCCTGAAGAACAGTGTCCTGGTACTTTAATACAGGCTTAGTAGATGAAAATGGGCACTTGAAGCCGTGAAGCATCCAGGTGCATAAATAACCTTATCAGGTAATCACCATTCCATCTAAAGCTTCCTTTATGGACGACCGACCAGTCTGCGCCCCAGAAAATCTAGACCGGGCGTTACAGGCTGTGGCTGAGTGGCTCAGACTGAGCGGGCTGAGGCTAAATCCGGCGAAGACAGAGGTCCTTTGCCTGGGTCATCAGGGTCCGGGGGGGGGGGAAATCCCCCTGCCAGCTTTTGACGGTGCGCCATTGATAGCGGCGAACAGGGTCAAAAGCCTGGGGGTACTATTGGAGCCCTCCTTAAAGATAAGAACATAAGAGAAGCCATGTTGGATCAGGCCAATGGCCCATCCAGTCCAACACTCTGTGTCACACAGTGGCAAAAAAATTTATACATACACACACATTGTGGCTAATAGCCACTGAAAGACCTCTGCTCCATATTTTTATCTAAACCCCTCTTGAAGGTGGCTATGCTTGTGGCCGCCACCACCTCCTGTGGCAGTGAATTCCACATGTTAATCACCCTTTGGGTGAAGAAGTACTTCCTTTTATCTGTTTTAACCTGGCTGCTCAGCAATTTCATCGAATGCCCACGAGTTCTTGTATTGTGAGAAAGGGAGAAAAGTACTTCTTTCTCTACTTTCTCCATCCCGTGTATTATTTTGTAAACCTCTATCATGTCACCCCACAGTCGACGTTTCTCCAAGCTAAAGAGTCCCAAGCGTTTCAACCTTTCTTCATAGGGAAAGTGTTCCAGCCCTTTAATCATTCTAGTTGCCCTTTTCTGGACTTTCTCCAATGCTATAATATCCTTTTTGAGGTGCGGCGACCAGAACTGCACACAGTACTCCAAATGAGACCGCACCATCGATTTATATGGGGGCATTATGATACTGGCTGATTTGTTTTCAATTCCCTTCCTAATAATTCCCAGCATGGCGTTGGCCTTTTTTATTGCAAACGCACACTGTCTTGACATTTTCAGTGAGTTATCTACCACGACCCCAAGATCTCTCTCTTGGTCAGTCTCTGCCAGTTCACACCCCATCAACTTGTATTGGTAGCTGGGATTCTTGGCCCCAATGTGCATTACTTTGCACTTGGCCACACTGAACCGCATCTGCCACGTTGACGCCCACTCACCCAGCCTCAGCAGATCCCTTTGGAGTTCCTCACAATCCTCTCTGGTTCTCACCACCCTGAACAATTTAGTGTCATCCGCAAACTTGGCCACTTCACTGCTCACTCCCAACTCTAAATCATTTATGAACAAGTTAAAGAGCATGGGACCCAGTACTGAGCCCTGAGGCACCCCACTGCTTACCATCCTCCACTGCGAAGACTGCCCATTTATACTCACTCTCTGCTTCCTATTACTCAGCCAGTTTTTGATCCACAAGAGGATCTGTCCTTTTACTCCATGACTCTCAAGCTTTCTAAGGAGTCTTTGATGAGGAACTTTATCAAAAGCTTTCTGGAAGTCAAGGTAAACAACATCTATCGGGTCTCCTTTGTCCACATGTTTGTTCACCCCCTCAAAGAAATGTAACAGGTTAGTGAGGCAAGATCTTCCCTTGCAGAACCCATGCTGAGTCTTCCTCAATAACCTGTGCTCATCAATGTGCCTACTCATTCTGTCCTTGATAATGGTTTCATGGAGGCTCAAATAGCAGCCACTGCCAAGTCCGCATTTTTTCATCTTAGGCGGGCAAGGCAGCTGGCCCCCTTGCTGGAGCGCGACGGTCTAGCAACAGTGATCCATGCTACGGTCACCTCGAGGTTGGACTACTGCAATGCCCTCTACATGGGGCTGCCCTTGTGCCGAACTCAGAAGTTGCAGCTAGTGCAGAATGCCGCGGCCCGGCTGTTATTGGGGCTCCCAAGATGGGAGCACGTTTGGCCGGGGCTCCGGGTTCTGCACTGGCTGCCAATAATATACCGAGTCTGGTACAAGGTGCTGGTTATTACCTTTAAAGCCCTATATGGCCTAGGACTTGCCTACCTGAAGGACCGTCTCTCCCCACATGTTCCCCAGAGAGTATTGAGATCGGGAAGCCAAAATCTTCTTGCTATCCCCGGGCCAAAGGAAGCCCGCCTAAAATCTACTAGGGATAGGGCCTTCTCTGTTATGGCCCCTTCCTGGTGGAACCAGCTGCCGGAAGAGGTGAGGGCCCTGCGGGACCTTGCTCAGTTCCGCAGGGCCTGTAAGACAACCCTCTTCCGGCTGGCTTATAACTAACCGGCACAGGAAACTAAGTGTAGCTCTTCTAGATTTAGGCTATCCCTAAAGTTTTAATGTTTTAAATGTTTTAACTGTGTTAAATGCTTAAATTTAATATTCTTATGTTGGATTTTGTGTTGTGAGCCGCCCTGACACTTGGTGGGAAGGGCGGGATATAAATCATAAATAAAGTAAAGTAAAAGTAAAGTAAAGAGACTCGACATCCCCCCCACCCACCCCACCCCGGCCACATGGCAACTCCAATTGTAAGCCAGTTTTAATCTCCATTCAGGAGAAATGTGGAGTATAAGTACCTAAAGTAAAAATAATATCGTCTGCCCTGTCCTGGATAGCCCAGGAAAGCCTGATCTTGTCAGATCCCAGAAGCTAAGCAGGGTTGACTCTGGCAAGTGCTTGGATGGGAGACCTCCTTGGAATACCAGAGACAGGAGAACAGGGGCAGTCTTTATTCAGCCACCTATTTGAATATTCTACAGGTGCCCAGTAGGGGTTAGTCACCAGAGGTTGCCACGACTTCCAGGTTGCGTTCGCTCGCGCACACACACACACAATACCAAAGAAGTCCAGCATTCTGTTTTCCATGGGAGTCAGCCAGACTTCTCAGAAAGTAAGCTGCTTTCTGATGCTGCTTCTCAGCAGCCTGAACTCAGAGATACACCGCATCCGAAACGGAGGTTCTGTTTTGCCATCATAGCTAACAGCCAGGACTCTGTCCTTGAGGAATCTATCTAGAAGGATTTTCAACATCTGTGATCCACCACAACTGTTTTGAAGGCCATTAGATATGCCTCCTGAAATTGAAGAGCTTCACTCCCCCCTCCAATTCTATTCACCTGCTCTATTGCCTCCAGTGCTGTTCTGAACATGTCCATTAAGCACAGACTTCCTCAGAGGTTGTTCTTGGGCAATAAACTCAAAAAGGAGGACCACACAAAAAATCTAGAGCGTTCCTGCTAAAAAAAAAAAGCACCGAGGATAGAGGCACCTTCTTTTGGGGCTCATAGAATGGGATTCCCTGGTCCAATCTTTTTGAAACTTGGGGGGGGGGGGGCATTGAGGAGAGGCACCAGATGCTATGCAGAAAACAGGGTTCTAGGTCTGTGTTGGGAAATACCTGGAGACTTTAGGGGTGGAGCCGGGAGAGGGTGGGTTCGGGAAGGGAAGGGGAGGGCCTCAGCATGCTACAATGCCATAGAGTCCACCTTCCAAAGCTGCCATTTTCTCCAGGGGAGCAAATCTCTGCCAGCTGGAGATCAATTGTAAAAGTGGGAGATCTCCAGCCCTCTAGCTGAAAACATGGTGCCTCTGTCTCAAAAAACAGCCCCCCCCCCAAGTCCCAGAAACCCACTGATTGATTCTCCATTAGACCCAATGGAAATCGATCTCCATAGTGCCCAGAAGACATTTCCCTCCCACCCCCTGCTTTCTGATAACCCTGAAGTGAAGGGGGGGCTCCAAATCGCAGGATCCCCTGCCCCCAGCTGGGAGTTAAAAAAATCAAAGGTACATAACCCACCGTGAAAACCAGCTTCTATTGTCAAATTATACAAGGTCAACAAAAATACGCACAAATTCCACCATCATAAATTACAAAACAACCGTAACTTTTAGTCCTTAATAGAAAAGGAAGCAATAGCACCAAGAGCCTTTCTTTACATCCTATGGTAAAACTTCCCATCTCATTCCATGCAGTCCTGGTGTAGTACTCCAGATGTTTAATGTCTGTCCAAAGATGCAGCCAATAATCCAAGTTTCCAAGGACAAGGTCGTACGGAACCCTTGTTTCGCGTGAGCTGCTTCAAGCTGCAACAATCCTCTTAGCAATTTCTCTTAAGTGTTAGGCCAAACAGCCAGCATATTTGAAGGAACACCTACCTGAGTCAAATTCATTGGACTGGTTGGCGAGGGTCATGATTTTCATTTATTTTCCTTTTGCAAAGGAGTAGTTGTATTAACCCCGTTCTTCAGCAATAGAACAGCTCAGACTCGGCTTGCCAACTTCCCAGTGGTGGCTGGAGATCTCCCACTATGACAACTAATCTCCAGATGACAAAGATCAATTCACCAGGAGAAAATGGCCGCTTTGGAAGGCAGGGTCGGATTAAAACCCGTGGAGGCCCCTAGGCAGTCTGTCGAAATCTTGGGAGGCCCCTCGCAAATTACCTCAGAGTTGGAGCGCCCACCCCACTACCTGCGGCCCATGCTGCAGCCTACAAGCACCTTCTCAAAAGCCCCTTTGACAAAGCTGCGGAGGAGAGGTAGTAGGATTGCCAATCCCCAGGTGGGGGCAGGGGATCCCCCGGTTTGGAGGCCCTCCCCCCGCTTCAGGGTCATCAGAAAGCGGGGGCGGGGGGAGGGAAATATCTGCTGGGAACTCTGTTATTCCCTATGGAGATGTATTCCCATAGGGAATAATGGAGTATGGCTCCGTGGGTATCTGGGGCTCTGGGAAAGCTGGTGCCTCTCCCCAAAATACCCTCCAAGTTTCAAAAGGATTGGACAAGGGGGTCCAATTCTATGTGCCCCAAAAGAAGGTACCCCTATCCTTCATTATTTCCTATGGAAGGAAGGCATTTAAAAAAGCGTTCAGTCCCTTTAAATGTGATGGCCAGAACTCCCTTTGGAGTTCAATGATGCTTGTCACACCCTTGTTCCTGGCTCCACCCCCAAAGTCTCCTGGCTCCATCCCCAAAGTCCCCAGATATTTCTTGAATTGGACTTGGCAACCCTAAGGCAGAGAGAGGCAAACTTGGTGATGACACCAGCATCAGGTGCACCAGGCGAGTCAGACAAAGAGTGTCTCAGTTGCTGGCTGCACGGGCAGGCTGTGAGGGCTGCAAGCAGGGGGGAAACTGTGTGTGTGTGGGGGGCTGGCCTGAGGCCCCTAGAGGCATGGGAGCCCATAGGCCAGTACCTACTTGGCCTAATTGTTAATCCAGCCCTGTTGGAAGGTGCACTCAACAACACTGACCTATTAAAGTCCCTCCCTTTCCCCTCCCCTCCTCAGGTTCCACCCCCCAAAATCTCCAGGTATTTTCCAACAATGAACTGGCAATTCTCCCCAGACACGGGTTTATGGGTCGTTTAAAACACACACTTATCACTAATTTAAAATGGCCGCAGCGCAGCCAGCTTGGAATAGCATAACTGAGTGGAAGTTTGAGAGTTAAATCTACCTTCCCTCCCCTGAACTGGATGTCAGGAATCTTAATCGAAAAGGGGGAGGCTTACGCCCCTTCCTGTGTTGCTTACACCACCAAGGAACCAATGTCTTTTAACTGAGGGTGTACAAGATCCGGTACTCACCAATCCATGGAGTTGTAACTACATGGCCATTCCACTTGGGGTTTTTATATGTCTGATCTGGTCCTCGAGCGTCCAGGGCCTTCAGGACCTAGGATCTCTACAGAGCCAGCCCATCCACTATGTATATCTTGGTGATCCTTTATGGCACCAGAGGTGGAGGGTCGCCAACCAGCCCGGGCAGGTTCCTCCAACCCCTACAGGCAGCCTGTGGGGAGCCTGCTCCTGCCATCAGGGGAAGGGGAGCTTCCTTCTTTCCTCCTCTGCAGTATGTGAGGGAGAAGGATGGGGGTGTAGCTTCCAGCCCTGAAATGGTGCTGGGGATGGAGAGCAAGCAGCGCCTTCCCCATAATGGGGGGGGGGGGGCAATGGAGTCATCCCCCACTTAGGGCCCCCAAAATCCTATCTAGGAGTCCCACTCCATACTTTGTGGGCCTCGATCCTGGCATACAGTGATCCTCCTTGTTTGGGTACCAAATGATAGAAGAGGGAACCTTGTTTTCCTCCTCCTCTGCACATTGATGCCTGCCTTTGAAAGCTTCTTTGGCTGCTATTCAAATCCTTCTGAGCATGATAAAAGGATCTAGGCATCTTAGTGGAGCTTACACTGGACACGAGTCAGCAGTGTGATGCAACGGCTAAAAAGGCAAATGTGATTTTGGGCGGTATCAACAGAGGTATAGTGTCCAGATCATGAGAAGTGATGGTGTTGCTTTACTCTCCTCTGGATAGACTTTACCTAGAGTATTATGTTCAGTTTTGGGCGCCAGAATTCTTAAAGATATAGGATATAGACAAGCAGGACTTTTTTTCTTGTAGGAAAAAACCCAGCAGGAACTCATTTGCATATTAGGCCACATCCCCTGCCATCACCATTGTTTCACACAGTGCTTTTTTGTAGAAAAAGCCCAGCAAGAACATATTTGCCTATTAGGCCACACCCCCTGTCATCAAGCCAGCCGGAACCGGATTCCTGTGTGTTTTTGACCCAAAAAAAGGCCTGTAGACAAGGAAATAGACGTGATATCTGTAGGATATAGACAAGATGGAACATGTCCAGAGGAGGGCAACAAAGATGGTGAGGGGTCTGAAGACCAGGTCCTAGGAGAAAAGGCTGAAGGAGCTGGATGTGTTTAGCTTGGAGAGGAGATGACTGAGAGATGATATGACCACCATCTTCAAGTACTTGAAGGGCTGTAATATATAGCATGATGCTGAATTGTTTTCTGTTGCCCCAGAAGGTCATACCAGAACTAATAGGTTGAAATTAAATCAAAACAGCTTCTGGCTAAACATTAGGAAGAATTTCCTGACAATCTGAGCGGTTACTCAGTGGAACAGGTTTCCACAGGAGGTGGCGGGCTCTCCTTTGGAGGTTTTTAAACAGAGGCTAGATGGCCATCTGACAGCAATGTGAATTAGGCAGATCACAAGAACGGGGGGGGGGGGGGTAAGAGAGGTTGCATCAGTGTTTAGTTTTCATGGCCCTTTCTTACATAACCAAGGAAACAGCTTGGTGCTTGGGGGGGCACAGTGGGAGGGCTTCTAGCCCCACTGGTGGACCTCCTGATGGCACTTGGTTTTTATGGCCACTGTGTGACACAGTGTCGGACTGGATGGGCCATTGGCCTGATCCAACATGACTTCTCTTATATTCTTATGCCACTTTGAGGTCAAGCAGCAATTTTCTGCAGGCAAGTTTGGCAAGGGATCCTGGAGATTTTTGCCGTCTTCTGGGCATGGAACAAGGATCACTGGGGACGTGTGTGTGTGTGTGTATGTGTGTGTGGGAGGTATTTGTGAGTTTCCTGCATTGTGCAGGGGGTTGGACTGGATGGCCCTGTAGGTTCCTTCCAACTCTATGATTCTATGATAAGCTCTGTTATATGGTGCTTGGTGAATGAAGACTGAGAAACAGGGAATGGATCCTGAAAATGTAGTTGTTGTACAGGTGTGCTTGTGACTGCTGCCCTAGAAAGTAATACAAATGCAAACCAGTCTCTCTGCCTAAAGGAAAGAGTGACAAGAAACTGTCCTTGTGGTGCTGGTTTTTCACATTTATAGGGACATCAATTTTGGTTCATGGAAGGAATAGCCGTTTCTACGCATGGAAAGGTTCTCAGTCACCAAGGCTCCAATAATAGCTGTTTAAAAAAAAAATAAAAAAATCTGAAAGTGGTTTGAGAAGGATTGCCGAGATCCTTTGGGTATAAAGGCATGTTTCTTTGTTCCATATGTACGAGCCAGTAGAGAATTGGACTAGGATCCAGGAGACCCAGGTTTGAATCCCCGTTTTGCTATGGATGTCTGCTGGGTGACCTTGAGCTGCTCACACCCTCTCAGCCTAACCTACCTCACAGGATCATTGTGAAGATAAAACGGAATGGGCAATATCAGCTTCTTTGAGTTCCCGTTGGGGAGAATTGAACATAAATAAATTTGCCTCTGGTTCAATAGGTTTTGCGGTTTCTGAAAATAATGCAAAATATCTGCCCTGCCTGTTTGCTGAAGACGGAAGTTTGACTCCTGCTACCTTTGCTTGCAACAAGCTTCACATTGCTTTAAAAGAGCCCCTCCAGCAGCACCCAGCACGCCAACTACATGGGATATTGGAGAATCATGACTGTATGCACCACAAACTCTTTCAAATAAGCTTCATGTCTCTGGGAAAAAAAACAGAACACTTCTGTTTCCTTCCAGCCTAAGAATCTTTAGAACTAGGAAGGTCGGGGAGAGAGCGAGGAAGGGAGGGAGAGAATGAGAGAAGCTGAAATCTACTTCTCCAGCACAGAAAATGTCATGTCTATGCTCAGTACTGGATAGATGCCTCAGAACACCTTTGGAGAGACATCAGGAAAAGGCAGCCCATAAATCCTAGGTGTCCGGAGACAGATAGACCCGCGCTGCATATATCAGTCCAAGAGGATTAGCCCTCGAGGCGTAATGAGGCCTTTCTAAAGGATGGCCCCGTTGCAGCCTCTCAGGCACCTGTGTGAGGAAATCAATGCGCAACTCTGTCCTTGCCCATGGGCATAATTCAGTTTCCGTGGCATATCAGGCTGCAAAGGCCTGCCACCTTGAGGTCATTCCCGGGCTAACCAGAGCCTTCCGTGGAGAGACCTCCTCCCCCACACGTTGTGCGCTTCCCAAAGGCCACTTCTATAACACCCTTCACGTTCAGTTGCCAAGGCCTGCAAAGGCATAGATAAGATGGCGCCTGATATTTTACTTTGCTGCCCTATATCCACAGAAGGACATGTGTCAAGCACGTTTATACTGGGATGCAAAATGCTAGGGATGTCAGGTCCAATTCAAGAAATATCTGGGGACTTTGGGGGCGAAGCCAGGACACTTTGGGGTGGAGCCAGGAGCAAGGTTGTGACGAGCATCATTAAACCCCAAAGGGAGTCCTGGCCGTCACATTTAAAGGGACCGCACACCTTTTAAATGCCTTCCCTCCGCTGGAAATAATGAAGGATAGGGACACCTTCTTTTAGAACTCATAGAATTGGATCCCCTCGTCCAATCCTTTTGAAACTTAGAGGGTATTTTGAGGAGAGGCATTGGATGCTATGTTGCAAATTTGGTGCTTCTGTGTCAAAAAATAGCCCCCCCCCAACAGAACCCCAGATACTTGGAGATTAATTCTCCATTATACCCTATAGGAATTGGTCTACACAGGGAATAACGAAGTGCCCAGCAGACATCCTCCCCCCCCCCTCTTTCTGATGACCCTGAAGTGCTGGGAGGACCTCCAAAGCAGGGGATCCCCTGCCCTCCAAATCTGGGGATTGGCAACCCTACAAAATGCACATGGATTTGGCAACAGAGTCTGTTGCCATACCCTGCTTGAGAAATTCCTGGAGATTCGGGGACTGTGCTTGGGGATGCAAACACCTGGGGAGGAGACGCCACTGAGTTTGCCCTCTGAAACTGCCATTTCCTGCAGGGGAACTGCTTTTTGTAGTCTAACGATCAGTTATAATACGGGCTCTTTTTTTGTAGAAAAAGTCACCTGCATATTAGACCATACTTCCCGGTGTCACCATTGTTTCGCACAGGGCTTTTTTTTGTAGAAAAAGCCCAGCAGGAACTCATTTGCATATTAGGCCACACACCCCTGATGCCAAGCCCGGTGGAACTGTATTCCTGCTAAAAAAAAAAAAAGCCCTGGTTATAATGCCAGAAGAATTCCAGGCCCCACTTGGAGACTGGGAACCCTATAAAATCCAAAACAATGTGGTCTTTTAACACCCCCCCTCCGCCCAATACCTTCCTGACAATCTTCTATGGAAGGGAAAGTTGAAATCATCCTACCAAACTTCCTTGGCTTAGAGAGCTGATGCCACAAGCCTTCCTGCCTATTGTTTTTCTCCTGTGTGCTTATCCGCCTCCCCCCGCAGCTGATCCTTGAGCTGAAGGAAATGGAGTTGGGGGATATCATTGCTGATTGCTTTCTAGTTGTCTGGTGCAAGACAGTTTTTTTCTGCATAGCTGGAACACAGCGAATTCCTTCCCCACCTTCCAGTTAGTCTACATGGGAGGGGCTAAGAGCACCCAGCTTCCTCTCAGCATGCCCATCCCATGCGCTTCTGAAGGAGCAGCTCCGGAGTTAGCAAAACTATCATGTGACAGTTGCACGCAAGAGGAGGGATGCAGTCCCAGGAGGCAAAGGCTGATACTGATGTCAAGCTTGTGGAACAACCTCCTGACCGCATTCCATTCACCTAGACTGAGGAAGAACAAAGCTTATGTTCCTATTTTTATCTGTGAAAGGTTGGTGGGTCCATGGCTCAGTGATAAAGAATGCTTTGCACGCACAAGGTCCCAGGATCAGTCCCCAGCATCGCCAGTTAGAAGGGATCAGAAAAGTCAAAGACCTCCAACTGAGACCCAGGAGAGCAGCTGCCAGTCAGGGTTGACAAGATTCTCCTGGATAGACCAAGGGCCGGACTTAGCAGAAGGCAACTTCATGTGAGGGTATGAGTTTGATCCCGTGACCCTCTTCTGGCGAAGGAGGAGTCTTTTTCCTCTGGTGCGTGACAGCTTCTTCTGGAGTAGGGTTGCCAATCCCCAGGTGGGGGCAGGGGATCCCCCGGTTTGGAGACCCTCCACCCGCTTCAGGGTCGTCAGAAAGCAGGGGGAGGGGAGGGAAATGTCTGTTGGGAACTCTATTATTCCCTATGGAGATTTATTTCCATAGAAAATCATGGAGAATTGATCCACGGGTACCTGGGACTTTGGGGGGGGCTGTTTTTTGGGGTAGAAGCACCAAATTTTCAGTATAGCATCTAGTGCCTCTCCTAAAAATACCCCCCCAAGTTTTAAAACGATTGGACCAGGGGGTCCAATTCTATGAGCCCCCAAAGAAGGTGCCCCTATCCTTCATTATTTCCTATGGAAGGAAGACATTTTAAAAAGTGTGCTGTCCCTTTAAATGCGATGGCCAGAACTCCCTTGAAGTTCATTTATGCTTGTCACACTCTTGCTCCTGGCCCCGCCCCTAATGTCTCCTGGCTCCGCCCCCAAAGTCCCCAGATATTTCTTGAACTGGACTTGGCAACCCTACTCTGGAGTAAAATTCCATTCTTATTGGGAGGAGTTGCAGGCTCAGCCCGATTTAAGTCTTTCCATAAGTAGTTTGAAAATGGTAGGATATACCTAATTCCCTGGCCCAGACAGTCCAAGCTAGGCTAATCTTATTGGACATGAGAAACTAAGCAAGGCTGTCCCTAGTTAGTACTTGGATGCAGGCAGGCTCATAGCCAGGAAATTTTAGGTGGGGGGGGGGATGGAAAAAAAAATCGGGTGGAGGGATCCCCCCCCCCACTCTGGCAGTCCCCACTCTCTCTGTGGCCAATGCTCTGGCAGTAGGGTTGCCAATCCCCAGGTGGGGGCAGGGGATCCCCCAGTTTGGAGGCCCTCCCCCCGCTTCAGGGTCGTCAGAAAGCGGGGGGAGGGGAGGGAAGTGTCTGCTGGGAACTCTGTTATTCCCTATGGAGATTTATTCCCATAGAAAATAATGGAGGATTGATCCACGGGTATCTGGGGCTCTGGGGGGGCTATATTTTGGGGTAGAGGCACCACATTTTCAGTACAGCATCTAGTGCCTCTCCCCAAAATACCCCCCAAGTTTCAAAACTATTGGACCAGGGGGTCCAATTCTATGAGCCCCAAAAGAAGGTGCCCCTATCCTTCATTATTTTCTATGGAAGGAAGGCATTGAAAAGGTGTGCCGTCCCTTGAAATGTGATGGGCAGAATTCCCTTTGGAGTTCAATTATGCTTGTCACAGCCTTGATCTTGGCTCCACCCCCAAAGTCCCCTGGCTCCACCCCCAAAGTCCCCTGGCTCCACCCCCAAAGTCCCCAGATATTTCTTGAATTGGACTTGGCAACCCTATCTGGCAGCCCCCAATCTTCCTGCCGCTTTGGTGGCCCCCACCCCCTTCCGCGGTGCTTTCCCCTCCTTCCCTCCCTCCCTCCCACCTACCTGGTGAAGCCCCGGCTCCTGGGGCTCTTTCAAGGCGGCCCCCCGGCTGATCAGCGGGAAAAGCCACACCGAGGCCAGTGGTTCCTACACCGGCTTTCTGGCTGCTCAGCGCATTTAGTGCTGGGGCATTCAGCGTTGAATGTGCCGAGCGCGCCTGAAAGCCAGCGTAGGAACCGCCAGCCTTGGTGCAGCTTTTCCTGTCGATCAGCTGATCAGCGGGGTGGGGGGGTCGCCTTGAAAGAGCCCCAGGAGTTGGGGCTTCACCGGGTAGGTGGGGGGGAGGGAGGGGGGGCCGCCAGAGTAACGGGGAGATGGGGGTCGCCAGAGAAGTGGTTGTGGAGACAGCGGCGGGGAAAGGAGGGGCCATAAAGGTCGAGGGGAGGTTGGGTGGGGAGCCAGGCCCCCCCCGCCTCCCCCCCCCGTAGCTACAGGCCTGCTTGGATGGGAGACCACCTAGGAAGGCCAGGGTTTCTAACACAGAGGCAGGCAATGGCAAACGGCATCTGAATGTCCCTTGCCTTGAAATTTCTATGGTAGGGGTGTCAAACTCATTTGAGACCTTTGTCATAAAATTTAATGCCAGGGAGCAGAGATATAAACTCTGTAAAGGACCCAGACATACACAATTAAAGATTTTTTAAAACTTAAAATTATGCTTAAAAGATTTGCACTCCTGCAATATTTTTGATTCTTTAACAGTCTCTGATTCCTGACACCCCTTGCTCTGAATTACTGCATCAAAATACGGAGACCGTGTCTGTGCTGTGGCAATTTTGAGTAGGCTGTTCAGATGTCGTTCAGGTGTGTGTCTGTAAGTTGCAAACCTACTTTCGATTTATTGACATTCATTACAGAAATATCATAGTCGATGCTTTGAGCCTAACACCCAGGGGGAAAACATGAAATGGCTGGGCATTTTGAGCTTTTGTACATAAGTTGTTTCATATGCTCGTCAGTCAATGGAGAAAATACAGGCTTTGCTCTGTAGCTGCTATGCGATTGAGCAAGCTTGGCAAAGGAAGCTGGGATGCAAAAGGAAGCAAGAGAGAGAGTAAGAGAGGGATGACAGTGAGTTGCTCGTGGGCCTGATGGGAGCCCTCCGGGGGCCTGATCTGGTCCTCGGGCTTCCTTGCTCTTTGGGATTGCCATAAGGAGGCTGCTACTTGACAGCATTTTTAAAAATAGACACAACAACCCAAACCCAACTATGAAATTTCAGCGGCTGGATAATTTTAAAAAAATAGTATTTTTTTCAGCTGCTAGGACATTGTATGCGCAGCTGTGGAAACAAGAAAAAATACCAGAGAAATGGGACTGGATTATGAAAGTTTTTTCGTGGAGTGAGATGGACAAACTAACTAGAACTCTAAGAGACTATGATTTAGACATATTCAAAAAGGAGTGGAAGAAATTTAAAGGATATATGGAGAAAGAGTGGAATGTAAAAAGACATTGGACAATTTTTTAGTATTAATGAGAAAAAAAATATTGAATTTTGATCGGTTAGTAGTACCTTAAGTATTGAACTTAAATCTATAACTTCGGGGAAGTCAACATTGGAGGGAGGGGGGATTGAATTACCATATGGGTTAGTATAGAAAATGTTATAATTAAGTTTTGTAACCATATGTTATCAATAAATTGTTAAAACACAAAAAAATTAGTATTTTTTGTATTTGTGTGTGCGTGCATGGAAGTCTTGAAAGAGGAAGACCTCTGGTGACTAACCCCTACTGGGGGCCTGGTGGATGTTCAGGGAGGTGGTTGAATAAAGTCTGCACTGCCTCTTGGAATTCCGAGGAGGTCTCCCATCCAAATACTTGCCAGAATTAACCCTCCTTAGCTTCCAAGACCCGATGAGATCAGGCTTCCGAAGGCTATCCAGGTCAGGGTGCAACTACTTTTGTTGTCTAGATTTATTCATGAAAAGTATTTAACTGTTTCATAGTCCTGCTTGTATTAAAGCAATACAATGAAACCATAAAATTTCCAGACTATAAACTCACAGGTCGTAAAGCGGCACTCCAATTTGAAGCAGGCCAGCTCAAAAAGATGGAACACCAGCTAAAAGCTTGGGTAAAGAGAAAGGCTTCACTCTGGCGCCTAAAAGACCGTAAAGTGAGTAGGTAGGCACCAAGAGATCCTAAGGGGAAGAGAGAGACTGTGGCACAGAGATAGAGCATCTAATTGGCACACAGAAGGTAGTCGGTTCAATTCCTGGCATCTCCAATGAAAAGATCTGGAAGTAGATGATGTGAAAGACCTCTGCTTGGGACTTAGAGAGCTGCTGCCAGTCTAAGTAGACAACACTGACTTTGATGGGCCAATGTACTGATTCAGTATAAGGCAGTTTCGTGTGTGTTCATGTGTTCACATTCCAAAGGCGAGGTGCCACCACTGTCTGGCCGCTGCTTTCCTCTGCTGAGCAGGTGGGGGCCTCTAGGACAGGAAGGAAGATCTTCAGTGGTGGGCTGGACAGTGCGGGAAAAGACAGCCAGTCAGATGCCATTTGCCCTGGGTACTTTGAGTTGTATCCAGAAACGTGTTGATAATTGCTTATCAGCAGGTGACTGCCACCTGGCTGGTGATCCTCCCTGTGGTCATCTGAGGAGCCATTCTCATTACATTAGAAGCTGATCCAGGTAGGCCGTTGGTCGGTCTTTTTCAGCACACCAATTTTGGTGCTTACGTCTTGTCCACAGGTGCCTATGAAAGACATGCACACTCAACTGTTTTTTAGTTTGTTCAGGTAGAAGGCATCAACTTTCAACAGAGTGTACGTTAATGGCAAGAAACCAATATGCTACTCAAGTGGGGCATCACATTCCAAAAGGTCTTGGCGCATAGATAGTGCCAGCTTCAGTCCCTACCATCTTTAGCGAAAAGGATCGTCTACAACAGGAGCTCGGCCTAACACTTGCAATGATGGCCGTCACAAGTGTAACAAAAATACATACAAAGCTGTCTGAGTCAGACATTTGACCCACCTGGATGACCAGCAGGTTTGCACTTTTTTTTTTTTTTTTTGCAAAACTATGCATGCACAAAATCTTTGGCAGTCCAAACAGACTAGCAGCCATTAATATTGCTAAAGACTACTTTATTTAAGCACAGTAATATAAACGTAGCTTTAACAATTGCCTGACATATGGAGCTATAGCATTTGCAGGGGAGGGGGGGGATAATGGAGCACCATTGGGCTACATGTGCATGTGTGAAAGCGGATGGCTATACTGATAGTAAGGAATATTTGAAGCAACCTAATGAGCAGCTGCAAATGGGTTAATGATCTGACAATCTAGCTAAAACCCGTCTCCCTCTTTGTGGCTAGCAAACAAGGTTTGAGTTGAAACAGTAGGCGTTTGAACGTCTCCAATAAGCATTTCTGGGGCCGAATGAGAAATTCAAAGCTTCCCCATTTGTAACATGTCCTTTGAACACTGCGTTAGGTCATCTCTTTTGGTAATTTCCCCACAGATTGCTACAGCTGTACAAACCAGCTCACTTTGGCAAACGGAGGTCTGATGCCTCATTGGAGGGCATAATCTCACACGAATGATGTCTGTCCGTATCCAGTGCAGCCTTGACAAGTGATAGCTTGCTGGAAAAAAAAAATATCTAATCTAAAACCCAACAGACACCTGCAGCTGTGAGCCTGTTGCTTTGCACCGCATGCTGGGTGTGTGTAGGTGTGTGCTCAGTAGTTACCATGCCACCTTACCACTGCTCGACTGGAACCTGGAAGTGGCTCAGTGCAAGCCAAAGATGCCTGAGAAGGATACATCAGTGGCTGGCGGATCTAGAGATGGAGCGTATTAATTAGAAGGCGGTCATGAGGAGAGCAATTTCGAGGTGATGGTGGGAGGCAAGAGGGAGATGAGTTCCCAGTGTGATGCCTACGCAGCAAAGGAAGCTGGAGGCACTCTAATTGGGGATATGCCGAGCAAGACGTCTGCAGACTGGAAGCTGCTTTTTCCTGGTGTCTTTTTCCTCTCTGCATTGCCCAGAGCACGCCTGGGATTCTGTGCACAGCATCAGCAGCAGGCTTTTTAAGGAGAGGAAAGTTCAAAGGGGAGCAGCAGAGAAGGCTGAGGTGGGGAGGGGGGGGAACGTGACAGGGATAACATACTATGGGGTAGGTTTGCAGGGAGGCCAGCTCCTGATGTGCCTAAAACAAAGGACTGATGTGCCTAAAACAAAGAAAAATGGATATTGCATCAGTGAGAAAGCTAGTGAGAGGCTCTGAAGCTGAGAATGGGTGTCCACATGCACTTACCTTCCATAATCAGCACTCATTCAGTTCACGCATGCCTCTGTAGGGGCCATGCTGTTTGCTAACAGAATCCTTATCTCTTTAAGAACAATATGGCCCTATAGATTTCGGTGGGTGCCCTCCTGTCTCTGGTTCTTAGACATGCATACGTAATAGTCAAACCATGTTGGTGATCTAGGCTAAGTCCCAAAATCTGAGCTAAAAAAATCAGATAGATTTTTGTCCCACCTTTCCGGAAACTGGAGAGAATCAAGCAAGATGTTGCATTGTGGTATAGTGGTTAGAAATGGAGCAGGAAGAAGATGAAGATGAAGAAGATATTGGATTTATATCCTGCCCTCCACTCCGAAGAGTCTCAGAGCGGCTCACAATCTCCTTTCCCTTCCTCCCCCACAACAGACACCCTGTGAGGTAGATGAAGATATTGGATTTATATCCCGCCCTCCACTCCAAAGAGTCTCAAAGCAGCTCACAATCTCCTTTCCCTTCCTCCCCCACAACAGACACCCTGTGAGGTAGATGAAGATATTGGATTTATATCCCGCCCTCCACTCCAAAGAGTCTCAAAGCAGCTCACAATCTCCTTTCCCTTCCTCCCCCACAACAGACACCCTGTGAGGTGGGTGGGGCTGGAGAGGGCTCTCACAGAAGCTGCCCTTTCAAGGACAACCTCTTCCAGAGCTCTGGCTGACCCAAGGCCATGCTAGCAGGTGCAAGTGGAGGAGTGGAGAATCAAACCCGGTTCTCCCAGATAAGAGTCCGCACACTTAACCACTACACCAAACTGGCTCTCCACACACTTAACCACTACACCAAACTGGAAGCTTCAGATTCACACCTAACCCAGGAAGCTCTGTGGGTGCCTGAGGGCCTTTCAGGCTAATGTACTCCATAGGACATGGTGAAAACTGCAGAAGAATTGAGTTACAAATATGATTGGTTTCAAATGCAACAAATAAAAAGCTTGGTGGAGAAAGATATTAAAACTGAAGGAATAAGGAAAGAGCAAACAGAAATGGAAAGAGTTCTGCTTGGAGATAATGAGAAATTAATTTCAAAAGTATACAAATTACTTTTACAATAGTCTACAGAGGATGAAGTAGTGAAATCTCAAATGATAAAATGGGCAATTAATGTAAATAAAGAAATAAAGATGGAAACTTGGGAATATTTGTGGAAGAACTCTATGAAACTCGCAACATGTCATAGTATTAAAGAAAACTGTTTTAAGATGATGTATAGATGGTATATGACTCCAAAAAAATTAGCAAAGATGAACAACAAGATGCCAGATAGGTGTTGGAAATGTAAAAAGCATGAAGGATCCTTCTACCATATGTGGAGGACTTGTGAAAGGGCTAAAATGTTCTGGCAGATGATTCAGCAAGAGATTTCTAAGATCTTGGGATATGAATTTAACAAAGTGGCAGAGACTTTTCTGCTGGGATTACAAATGGAAAAATTTCCAAAAGAAGCTTGAACTTTAATATGGTACTTGCTCTCAGCTGCTAGGACATTGTATGCGCAGCTGTGGAAGCAAGAAAAAATACCAGAGAAATGGGATTGGATTACAAAAGTTATGTCATGGAGTGAAATGGACAAATTAACAAGCAAATTACGAGATGATGATTTGGAACTTTTTAAGTTGGAGTGGAAGAAATTCAGAAGATACGTAGAAAAAGAGTGGAAAATAAAAGGACATTGGACAATCTTTGATGACGATTAAGACTCTTAAAATAAGAATAAGACTTTTTTGTTTTTTCTTAATAGTTAAGGGTACCTTTAATACTTGCTTTTTTAAAGAAAATAACACTGGCGGGGGTCAAGTAACGGAGGGAGGGGTGGGGGGAAAGTAAGATATGGGGTAGAAAAGCTTTTTTTACTTTAAGCTAATTACAAGTTGTAGATATAGTTCTGCTACCACATGTTACCAATAAAAATTGTTTATCATGAAAAGGACATGGTGAGGTTAAATTTAGGGGTGTTCAAACACCCTCCACTTGGGCTCATATTCTTCTTGTTGACTTTTCCACGAAGAGTTTGGCTGATTGTGAACAACCCAAGCATCTTCAGCTGGTAACTTTCCACATATTCAAACACTACAGTGCGCACGGCAGCATTTCACGCATGGGCATTTTCACACTGCCCAATAGAATCCAAGTTCCCTTCTCCCCCACAGGCCAGGTTTCTCAGCATCCAGTCATTGAAATGAAAAGTGAGCAAACCAGTCAGCCATGATTTAAACACACAGCGTTAATTTATTTTTTTAAAACCTCACTGTTTAGTGTTCCTTTATGTCTGCATTATCAGGTTTTGAGGGTTTCCCCCCCTTCTGCATATGCATTTTCACACAGCTGTTATCAGGGGGTCCTTAGCCACACGCTGCCATCCAGCACCCCGGAGGAGAGATGATTTCACTGGATGCAAAAACAACTCACAAGGCAGAAGGAAACTGCCGGCACAGCCACTGTGCAGCTACATGTTTCGGGCGGCAGCAAGGCAAGGAGGTCCAAGGTTTGGCTCGCAGGTGACATAATGTCAGTACATTCTAGGGTTGCCAAGTCCAATTCAAGAAATATCTGGGGACTTTGGCGGGTGGAGCCAGGAGACTTTGGGGGGTGGAGCCAGGAGACATTAGGGGTGGAGCCAGGATCAAGGCTGTGACAAGCATAATTTGAACTCCAAAGGGAGTTCTGGCCATCACATTTAAAGGGACAGCACACCTTTTCAATTCTTTGCTTCCATAGGAAATAATGAAGGGTAGGGGCACCTTCTTTTGGGGCTCATAGAATTGGACCCCCTGGTCCAATTTCTTTGAAACTTGGTGGGTATTTTGGGGGAGAGGCACTAGATGCTATACTGAAAATTGGGTGCATATAACCCAAAAAACAGCCCCCCCCAGAGCCCCAGATACCCGCGGATCAATTCTCCATGATTTTCTATGGGAATAAATCTCCATAGGGAATAACAGAGTTCCCAGCAGACATTTCCCTCCCCTCCCACCGCTTTCTGATGACCCTGAAGCGGGGGGAGGGTCTCCAAACCGGGGGATCCCCTGCCCCCACCTGGGGATTGGCAACCCTAGTACATTCGCCCACTGAAAATGTTCATTCTGACATTCTCAGTATCCCCAGTTAAAATAGGTAAGAGGCCATGTACGCTACCCAGAGTGCCTTGGAGAATGAAAAACAGGATGTGCTATTCACACGACACAGGGATAGGGGATTGCCTGGGAAACCCCCTTCCCTTTGCAAGGACCATCTCCCAGGCATGCAGCTGGCGTCAAAGTGCTATAGCCAAGGGAAGGAGGAGTACTTTATACAATCTGTCTGCGTGCTTGCTTGCTTCTGCATCCTCACCGTGCCAGTTCAATCTTAAGGTGAAGGGTGGGGCCTCAGCTTCCCCTCCCCCAATTGTGCAAAAATGCTTCTGCAGCAGCGACCAAGCTGTGACTCCTAACATTTGAACCACAGCAGAGTTTAGGGCAAAACACAGCAGAGACCTTTCAGGTGGAGAGCACAGATATATTTCTGAGAGTTGGAGAACAGCCTTATTCCTGCCTCTGCCCCCAGAGATCCCTCCCGAAGCATAAACAGAGAGACATACACACTTCAGAAAAAGAGCAAGGGCTGCCCCAGGAGACCAGAGGATGCTGGGAGAGAAACAAAACAGCAGCCATATTCCCTGCAGTGTCCTTCTGGAAAGCAGATAAGTGCCTTTTGATTTCGCAGTCACACCACCCTAGTCACCGGGCTGGTGATTAACATAAAATCAATCCCCCCCCTCCCCATCCCACCCTTCCAAAACCGTCTCTGACTGAGGGATAGGAAGCAATGAGCCTGTGCAGCACGATTAAAGGATGCATCCCCTTTAATCACCTCCTGCCACTGTCAGGGGTTTTGAGTGGGCTAAAAGCGGGTCATGTGCCAGGGGGGTGTCAGCGGCAGGTCAGAGAGCTCCCGCTTCAGCTGTCAGGCAAAGAGAAGAGCTGCCTCCCCTCCCCAAACCAGGAGCAGAAACAGAAACTAGGGGGAGAAAAAACAAATCAGGGCACATGAAGGCAGAGAAAGGATCAAACAGAAGGGTTTAAGGTGGCTGCAACGCAAGCAGGCATCTTCCTCTCCACGGACAAGCTGTCTAGTCCTGCATCCACAGGGGCAGAGCGACTGCTTTGCATGCGGAAGGTCCCAGGTTCAATTCCTGGCATCTGCAGTAACAAGGATCAGGTAGCAGGTGGCATGAAAAACTTCTGCCCGAGACCCTGGAGAGCTCCTGCCAATCACAGTAAACAAGACTGACCTTGACAGAGCAAGTGTTGGGCCACAGTTATCCAGTGAGCTTAATGTCAGAGTAATCTGGCTGTCTTCAACATAATGGATGTGGGGGCCGTGGGGCCCACAAATGTGTTTTCTGGAGCCAATTTGCTTCTTTCCTAAAGCAAAGAGCTAATCTGGGCTTTTCTCCAGCTCACTGCAGAAGGAGCTGCTTCAGAAGAGCCCGGAAGATACAGCTGTCGTGCCTACAGGTAGTGCCCATTCAGAAACCACTCCTTCCATCAGAAGAAGACCTCTCAACAATTTGCAGTTGCCTCCAGCCATGGCAGCCTGTTACAGATTTGGGGAGGGACGGTGGCTCAGTGGTAGAGCATCTGCTTGAGAAGCAGAAGGTCCCAGGTTCAATCCCTGGCATCTCCAAAAAAGGGTCCAGGCAAATAGGTGTGAAAAACCTCAGCTTGAGACCCTGGAGAGCCGCTGCCAGTCTGAGAAGACAATACTGACTTTGATGGACCAAGGGTCTGATTCAGTATAAGGCAGCTTCATATCTTAATATGTTTGGGGAGGGACAGTGGCTCAGTGGTAGAGCATCTGCTTGGGCAGCAGAAGGTCCCAGGTTCAATCCCTGGCATCTCCAACTAACAGGGTCCAGGCAAATAGGTGTGAAAAACCTCAGCTTGAGACGCTGGAGAGCCGCTGCCAGTCTGAGTAGACAATACTGACTTTGATGGACTGAGGGTCTGATTCAGTAGAAGGCAGCTTCATATGTAGGAGGGATGGTGGCTCAGTGGTAGAGCATCTGCTTGGGAAGCAGAAGGTCCCAGGTTCAATCCCTGGCATCTCCAAAAAAGGGTCCAGGCAAATAGGTGTGAAAAACCTCAGCTTGAGACGCTGGAGAGCTGCTGCCAGTCTGAGTAGACAATACTGACTTTGATGGACTGAGGGTCTGATTCAGTAGAAGGCAGCTTCATATGTAGGAGGGATGGGTGGCTCAGTGGTAGAGCATCTGCTTGGGAAGCGGAAGGTCCCAAATTCAATCCCTGGCATCTCCGAAAAAGGGTCCAGGGAAATAGGTGTGAAAAACCTCAGCTTGAGATCCTGGAGAGCCGCTGCCAGTCTGAGGAGACAATACTGACTTTGATGGACCAAAGGTCTGATTCAGTATAGGCAACTTCATGTTCATATAGTTGGGGAGGGACGGTGGCTCAATGGTAGAGCATCTGCTTGGGAAGCAGAAGGTCCCAGGTTCAATCCCCTGGCATCTCCAAAAAAGGGTCCAGGCAAATAGGTGTGAAAAACCTCAGCTGGAGACCCTGGAGAGCCGCTGCCAGTCTGAGAAGACAATACTGACTTTGATGGACCGAGGGTCTGATTCAGTATAAGGCAGCTTCATATGTTCATATGTTTGGGGAGGGATGGTGGCTCAATGGTAGAGCATCTGCTTGGGAAGCAGAAGGTCCCAGGTTCAATCCCCGGCATCTCCAACTAAAAAGGGTCTAGGCAAAATAGGTGTGAAAAACCTCAGCTTGAGACCCTGGAGAGCCGCTGCCAGTCTGAGAAGACAATACTGACTTTGATGGACAGAGGGTCTGATTCAGTAAAAGGCAGCTTCATATGTCTCACCTCCCATGGCAGCTGTTTTGTAGTGAGGCCTGACGTCCTTTCTCGGTTCTACAGCTTCAGGAGTGGACTGAGATATTAGAGCAAGTGAGCAGAGCAGTTCCTGCAGTGTACTGAGCCCCGCAGCACCAGCAATGAACACTGTTGCACCCGCTGCTTCGTCTTGCAAACCATGGACAGACACTGCTTTTATTTATTTCTTTGTTTTATTGGATTTATATCCCATCCTCCCTGCCAAAGCAGGCTCAGGATGGCTCACAATACATAGCTTATAATTAAAAAAAATTACATTAAAAGCATTAAACAGTTTAAAAATAATTTGGTGCTAGTTTCAATACAGATTTAAGATGGCGTTCAATGATCTTAAGCATCCTTTGGATCATGATGTACATGGCCACTGAAGGGTGGCCCTCGGGGCATTGGCAGAGCTGCTGAAGCGTGGCTCAGCTTGCTCCTAACCACCAGCAGCCCTCTAGGGAGCAGCCCACGGGGAAATTTCCCTGTGAGAATTGGCCAATCCATCCCAGCACAATCCTGGTGCATGCAGACTGCACATCCAGCCTATGGGCCGTGGCATGGCTGGTTGTAGGTTTTAGTGAGCTGCATGAACATATATGAGCATATGAAGCTGCCTTATACTGAATCAGACCCTCGATCCATCAAAGTCAGTATTGTCTACTCAGACTGGCAGCGGCTCTCCAGTTGAGGTTTTTCATGCCTACTTGCCTGGACCCTTTTTCAGTGGAGATGCCGGGGATTGAACCTGGGACCTTCTGCTTTCCAAGCAGATGCTCTGCACTGAGCCACCATCCCTCCCCAAACATATGAACATATGAAGCTGCCTTATACTGAATCAGACCCTTGGTCCATCAAAGTCAGTATTGTCTTCTCAGACTGGCAGTGGCTCTCCAGGGTCTCCAGCTGAGGTTTTTCACACCTATTTGCCTGGACGCTTCTTTGGAGATGCCAGAGATTGAACCTGGGACCTTCTGCTTCCCAAGCAGATGCTCTGCCACTGAGCCACCGTCCCTCCCCATAAACTTTATAGCATTTTTTCAGCAGTTGCCTTGGAAGCCTTTGCCTGAGGATGACAGGATGACTAAGAACATATTCTTAAGTTCAAGTCTATTAGGAATCCCTTCCTGAAATCTGGAAGGACTTCCCTCACTACTTTTACGGGTGTATTTCAATGCTAAAATGATCTTCTGCACTCCATCATGAGCAGTGGGGAATAAGATGGCAGATCTGGGAGTGGCTGGAGATTATACGGATTCCACTTCAGCGGTGTTCTGCTGTGAGGGATTTTTTTAAATAATGAAAAATGTTCCCGTTATAAAAACAAACGCTCCTGATTTAAATGAAGTTGCTGTCTCACACATTTTAAAATCTGTATTTTAAAAAATGTGGATTGAATTGATGCTCCAGTAGGGGCAGAGCACCCACAGCCCCACCTAGGGTTCCAGGTCCAATTCAAGAAATATCTAGGGACTTTGGGGGTAGAGTCAGGAGGCTTTAGGGAGTGGAGCCAAGATAAAGGTTGTGACCAGCACAATTGAACTCCAAAGGGAGATCTGGCCATCACATATAAGGGAACCGCACACCTTTTAAATGCCTTCCCTCCATTAGAAATGATGGATGGGGCACCTTTTTGGGGGCTCATAGAATTGAATCCCCTGCTCCAATCCTTTTGAAACTTGGAGGGTGTTTTGAGGAGAGGCATCAGATACTATGCTGCAAATTTGGTGCCTCTACCTCAAAAAAACAGCCCCCCCCCCCAAGCCCCAGATATCTGTGGATCAATTTTCCATTATACCTATAGGGATGCCATGTCCAATTTAAGAAATATCTGGGGACTTTGGGGGTGGAGCCAGGAGACTTTGGGGGTGGAGCCAGGAGGCATTAGGGGTGGAGTCAAGATCACGGCTGTGACAAGCATCATTGAACTCCAAAGGGAGTTCTGGCCATCACATTTAAAGGGACGGCACACCTTTTCAATGCCTTCCTTCCATTGGAAATAATGAAGGATAGGGGCCACCTTCTTTTGGGGCTCATAAAATTGGACCCCCTGGTCCAATCGTTTGAAACTTGAGGGATATTTTGGGGAGAGGCACTAGATGATGTACTGAATGTTTGGTGCCTCTAGCTCAAAAAACAGCCCTCCCAGATACCCGCAGATCAATTCTCAATGATTTCCTATGGGAATAAATCTCCATACGGAATAATAAGAGTTCCCAGCAGACATCCCCCCCCCCCGCTTTCTGACGACCCTGAAGCGGGGGGAGGGCCTCCAAACCGGGGGATCCCTGCCCCCACCTGGGGATTGGCAACCCTAGCCCCACCCCATACCATCAATGGCCTTGATTTGTATTGGACAACACTTTTTCTCAACATTGGGAAAGCATAATTTGCTGGATCTCTTCCGTGTCAAGCTCTAAAGCTCTGGAGCATAAGCAATAAAACACTCTCCCTCTTCAGACCTACAAGCCAGTGAATGGCTAACTAAAAAGAAAGGAGGCAACCCCAGCGCAAATGAGGCTAAATATTTCCCCCTTGACAAATGCAGCAAATGGTCTGCAGTGCCATAAACCCCCTGCCCCCTCCCCTCGCAGCCAAGCACAGCTGTGTCTCCTTCGGCTTCTGGTTTATAGCTCTTTGCAGGGTTGATTCTCTCTCGGAAGCAAACCATTGCAGCCATGAAAAAACAGGGCAGCTGTTTGACTGCCTCCCCTCCCTTCCCCCTCAGTCTCTGGCAGGGCCAGGCCTCCCAGCCTGTTCATTCCTCAGTACAGCAGGAAACCACCAGCTGCAATTAAGCGTGTGAGATACTTCAAACAGCAGCCCTGAGCTGCCACTGGAACCCTGCCCATCCACTCCCCCAAGGCTGAGGGGGAGGCCAAAGCTGCTTTTGTGTTTCTCCAGGGGCTGGAGCTGGAAGACAACGGCAGCTGGACAGAGTTTGGGGTGCAACGCATTTGGGCACAGGGAAACTGCTTATTGGCAGGGCAGAGAGCGACAGAGGAACAGTTTCCGGAGCGGGGGTGGTGGTGGTGGGGGAAGGCAGACTGCAGTGGCCACTGCCTTAAAAGCCCTACGGCTAGAAGGGCATGATTTTTGCCCAACTGAGGCTGCTGCAAAAACATGGCAGCTGCAGCAAACAGCATGGGAAAACTGTTCACCCCACCATTCCTTCACTGAAGCCACTTCCCCCACCCCTCCCTGGCATGTTTGTGCAAAAGCACACGGATAATGGTGATCACAGACCCCTGCGGTTCTGGCAAAACTGCTTTCCCTCACTTTCCATACTGAGCCACACTAATGCGGCGGCATGGCTCAGGAGGGAGAAGGAAAAGAGCTCAAGGAGAGTGGCACTGAGTTTCCAAGCATACTGTAGGGTTGCCAAGTCCAGTTCAAGAAATATCTGGGGACCTTGGGGTGGAGCCAGGAGACATTGGGGGTGGAGCCAGGAGCAAGGTTGTGACAAAGGTAATTGAACTTCAAAGGGAGTTCTGGCCATCTCATTCAAACGGATCACACACCTTTTAAATGACTTCCCTCGACTGGAAATAATGAAGGATGGGGCACCTTCTTTGGGGGCTCATAGAATTGGACCCCCTGGTCCAATCCTTTTGAAACTTGGAGGATATTTTGGGGGAGATGCACTGGATGCTATGCTGAAAATTCGGTGCCTCTACCTCAAAAAACAGGCCCTCCAGAGCCCCAGATACCTGCAGATCAATTCTCCATTATACCCAATGGGAATCAGTCTCCATAGGGACCAGCAGACATTTCCTCTCCCTGCCCCCACTTTCTGATGACCCCGAAGTGGGGGGAGGGCCTCCAAACCAGGGAATCCCCTGCCCCCACCTGGAGATCAGCAACCCTAGAGCATAGTGTTTCCAACCTCCAGGTAGTAGCTGGAGATCTCCTGATATTACATCCGGTCTCCAAGCAACAGAGATCCATTCACCTGGAGAAAATGGCTGCTCTGGAAGGTGGATTCTATAGCATTATATCCCACTGAAGTCTCTTGCCTCCCCAAAGCCTGCTCTCCTCCAGGCTCCTAGGATTGCCAGCCTCCAGGTGGGGCCAGGAGATCAGCTCCCCTGGAGAAAATGGCAGCTTTAAAGGGTGGAATCTATGGCACTGTACTATGCTGAGGTCCCTCCCCTCCCAAAACAGTGCCCACTCGTGGTTCCACTCCCAGGTCTCCAGGTATGAACATATGAACATATGAAGCTGCCTTATACTGAATCAGACCCTCGGTCCGTCAAAGTCAGTATTGTCTTCTCAGACTGGCAGCGGCTCTCCAGGGTCTCAAGCTGAGGTTTTCACACCTATTTGCCTGGACCCTTTTTTGGAGATGCCAGGGATTGAACCTGGGACCTTCTGTTTCCCGAGCAGATGCTCTACCATTGAGCCACCGTCCCTCCCCAAACATATTAAGATATGAAGCTGCCTTATACTGAATCAGACCTTTGGTCCATCAAAGTCAGTATTGACTTCTCAGACTGGCAGCGGCTCTCCAGGGTCTCAAGCTGAGGATTTTCACACCTACTTGCCTGGACCCTTTTTGGAGATGCCAGGGATTGAACCTGGGACCTTCTGCTTCCCAAGCAGATTCTCTACCACTGAGCCACCATCCCTCCTACATATGAAGCTGCCTTATACTGAATCAGACCCTGGGTCCATCAAAGTCACTATTGTCTACTCAGACTGGCAGCAGCTCTCCAGGGTCTCAAGCAGAGGTTTTCCACACCTATTTGCCTGGACCCTTTTTTGGAGATGCTGGGGACTGAATTTGGGACCTTCTGCTTCCCAAGCAGATGCTCTACCACTGAGCCACCGTCCCTCCCTTAATTTTTCCAACACAGACCTGGCAACTCCATTCCACCCCGCCAAATCTCCAAGTATTTCCCAACTTGAAATTGGCAACCCTAGCCCAGCACCATATTGAAAGCAGAATTGAGCTCTGCCCAGTCCCATTGTGTGGCAGTAGGAGCCATATAGCCAGTTTGGAGATTTCCCTGATTAAAATAGGTTTATTTTTCCTTTGGGGTTAAAAGCAAAAGCTCTGAGACCACTACAAATTGCGTTTGGAAGGAACGTAACATAGGAGCATGACATCATGTGACTGTTACCCTTAAATATGAGGGCTTCTTGCTTTCCTTGCCTCAAAAACAACACAAGAAGGGGTCACTGGCTCATGTAGCTGGCTTTGGTTCAGTGCTGTTTCAGTTCAGGGGCTGAAACTGTGGAGCTGAAACATTCCCCACAATGATTTAGCAATTATAATTTCATGCAAGGAAACTGTGGCCTCGAGGCTTACAGTCTCCTGAGTTGGGCCCTTCTTGGGTGCTCAGGATCCATCCTGCTCTTTGTATATATGATCAAAGCAGCACAAATATTAATATGCACAGCAACAGAAGTGTCTGACAATACTTACAATAGAAGAATGGTTGAAGAAGCTGTTGGACCTTGCAGCAATGGCTAAATTCACCGTGTTGGTTAGGGAAAAAAACAATTGATTTATTATGGACCGGAAATCGCTTATAGACTTTTTACAGGGAAAAGATAATGATCTGATGATCTGCGGTTTTGATTAAGATATTAAGATACTAAAAAGCATGTTCTTTATTCTTCATATATAAGGTAAAACTTTGGAATCAAGCTAACATTTTTAGAGAAAATCAGAAGATATTGGGTAGTCTTTCAGATTATTTAGTTATGTCTTGTGATCATGATCTTTGGTTTTCCCCCTTGTTCTTTGTCTATTTTGGTTTTAAATTATTTGTAATTTGTTTTGTGTTTACTGTCTTGTTTTATCTTGAGCTGAAGACTATTGGTCAAAGAGGCTAACAAATAAAAGGAAGGAGAAAATCAGAAGTCTTTCTATTTTATGTATGTTTTTTTCTATTTTTCTTCTATTTTTATCAATAAAAGTAGAAATTTAAAAAAAAGGATCCATCCATCTCCCTTCTGTCCCCCACTGCTAATGACTGCTTGGGTGCTCCAGAAGTAAACCATGCATGCAGATTCAGTTTCAGGCATTTCCAGTGGGAAAGAAATGTTGGAGAGACAAGAGAAATACTATACTTCATGAGTGATTGAATTGTGGGGCCTACTAACAGTGGATGTAGTGATGGCTGGAGACTTACATGGCTTTCAGAGGGGATAAGACTGATATATAGAGCAGACATCCATCAATGGCTACTAGCCACAGTGACTAAAAGAAACCTCCAAGTTCAGTGGCAGTAAACCTGTGAACGTGAGTGCCAGGAGGCAATCTCAAGGGAAGGCTTTGTTCTCTATGCCATACTCGTTGACCTTCCAGAGCCACTGCGTGGAAACAGGATGCTGTACTAGATAGAGCACTGGTCTGATCCACCAAGGTTCTTTCTTACGTCGGTACATTCCTGGAAAAAGCTAGCAAATGATACCTTTGAGATCTACCGCCGGCTGAATAGACAGTGTGTGACTAGCTGGGCCAATGGTCTGACTCGGTATAAGGCACCTTCATATGTTAACCGTTTTGACGTAGAAACCATATCAGAACAGGGCGCATTCTGCCCCTTCTGAGGTTGCCTCTGTCCACCAAAGAAAGAAGGGCCTCTTTAGATAGCAGAACACTAGAGCACTAGTGTCATACGACACTATAGTACAAGATTCCCCTTCTGGCAAATGTATTCAGGAAGGCAAACTCTTCTTGAACAGTCTCTACCACAGCATCATTTGCTGTAGTATGTGTGAATGCAACAGGATGATCACAATTCTGTCTGTTTTGATTAAGCTGGCTGGCCTGAAGTTTTATGCCTGAAGTATCATTATGCATGCACTGGGAAGTAGAGGAAGGCTAAAATGTGACCGTAAATCAATCTTGTTGCATTCACCATAATCCCCCCCCCCCAAAAAAAAAACCCTGGCACATCCACATTTAAGATCTCCTTTCTCTTTTCCATACAAGTACACTTATAGCAAGAGACAGTTTGATCAATATTTTGGTCATTTAGTTAATTTATACCCCATCTTTTTTCTTCAGTGGGGACCCAGTGCGGTTGTCACCCTTCTCCTCTCCTCCATTTTAAGTTGCATCTATGAATACAGTCCTGATGTTTTTCTGCCCCGGTTGCCAGCCATTAACCCTGCATCTCAACTCAGAATCAGGTTATGAGAAGACTATCCTAGGAGTACCTTGAGTCAAGGGCCAAGCCAGGCCAGAATTTGCTTTCAGGAGCCAGTTTGGTGTAGTGGTGGACTCTAATCTGGAGAATGGGGTTTGATTCCTTAGTCCTCTACATGCAGCTGCTGGATGACCTTGGGTCAGTCATTGTTCTCTCAGAGCTGTTCTCTCAAGAGCTCTCTCAGCCCCACCTACCTCACGGGGTGTCTGGTGTGGGAAGAGGAAGGGAAAGGAGACTGTAAGCCATTCTGAGACTCCGAGTGAAGGGCAGGCTATAAATCCAGTCTCCTCCTCCTCAGAGTCCAGTGCCACTCACCTGACAGATCAGGCCTGACTGGCAACACCCTTTGTGTTTTTTATCTCATGAGGCAAGCCTCATGCAATGAAAGGAAACAATTAAGAACCACTGGGGAAGGAGAAATAACTAAGAAATCACCTCCCAACCCAGCTCTTCCCCACGATCCTGTAAACTCTCAGAGACCTGATTAAGCCATTTCCCCATCTTCCCCCACACTTCAACTGATTCTAAAATATTCCATGTTCCTTGAGGCATGCTCAGTTCACATCAGACCATTTTCTTTTGGTTAATGTTTTGTTTGATTGATTTCTGCATACCAGAAACATCTAACAGGTAGAAACTCTTCCTTTGTATGTCAGTGGCTTGGTTTTGCCAAAATCATTCATTTGACTATGGCAGCAAGAATGGAAGCAATACATTCATTCCAAACCGGCTTTAAATCCTTTCCTGCCAGACACTGTGGATGCCACAGTTGCCAACCTCCAGGTGAGGTTTGGAGATCTCCCAGAATTACAGTTGGTCTGTCAACAACACAGATCAATTCACCTGGAGCAAATGGCTGCTTTGGGGTGTGTGTGTGGAGTTTATAATATTACATTTCACTGAGACCTCTGCCCTCCTCAGACTCCACCCACAAGTCTCCCAGAATTTCCCAACCAAGAGTTGGCAACCGTATCCTTACAATAGTCCTTCAAAAGCAGGATGCTCTCAACACAACACCCAGCAGTAAAAGCTCCAGTTAACCTTTCTCTATCTGACCACACTAGGCAGACAAGCCAACTAACATAGCCCATCAACTGCAGGAAGCAGCGAAAACCAAGCTTATAAGGCCTGGTGGGTAATTTCCCACATGTTCCTCATCCACGGTTAAAAAGAAGATGAAGAAGATATTGGATTTATATCCCGCCCTCCACTCCGAAGAGTCTCAGAGCGGCTCACAATCTCCTTTCCCTTCCTCCCCCACAACAGACACCCTGTGAGGTGGGTGGGGCTGGAGAGGGCTCTCACAGCAGCTGCCCTTTCAAGGACAACCTCTGCCAGAGCTATGGCTGACCCAAGGCCATGCTAGCAGGTGCAAGTGGAGGAGTGGGGAATCAAACCTGGTTTTCCCAGATAAGAGTCCACATACTTAACCACTACACCAAACTGGCTCTCCAGCCTTCCTCCTAAGGAGAGATTAGCTGCAAGCCAAAGGACGTTTTCCTGGGAGCAAGCCACCTTGGATAAAATGGGACTTACTTCTGAGGAGACTGCTTAGGCTTGCTTTTCTGTGTGTGAATGCTGAACAATAAGTATTTAATTATCCACAACAGTTCCCTGTGCCACATGACCCTGTGTATTTTATTGTCTATGAAGAATAGTAGAATCATAGAGTTGGAAGGGACCTCCAGGGAGATCTAGTCCAACCCCCATTAAAGAGTTAGCTTAAGAAACCCACAAGTGGGAGAAGAACAGATTTTTTTCTAAATATATATATATTGTTTGTTTATATCACACTGTATCCCATGGGCTCAGAGCAGATCTCAGCAAAATTAATTTCTGTCCCCAAAGTGCTCACACTCTATATACTACTTTAATATAATTTAGATCTGTGGACAGAAGCTCAAACATAGCTGTGGTGAATATATGCCTCTCTAGAGGTAAATAAGGCTTCGCTCCCATGGCCCTTCCTGGTTTAAGTGTGAAACTTTAACATTTCTAGTGAACACCCTTGCTGATACACTACAACCCTCTTCATATAGTTAAGAACTCCCTCAATTCCTTCAGTGAAGTAACAAAGTGGGGTGGCTTAGGCCGAGTCGTAGGGTTGCCAAGTCCAATTCAAGAAATATCTGGGGACTTTGGGGGTGGAGCCAGGAGACATTGGGGGCAGAGCCAGGAACAAGGGTGTGACAAGCATAATTGAACTCCACCAAGGGAGTCCAGCCTTCACATTGAAAGGGACAGCACACCTTTTTAAATGTCTTTCTTCCATAGGAAATAATGAAGGATAGGGGCACCTTCTTTTTGGGGCTCATAGAACTGGACCCCCTAGTCCAATCGTTTTGAAACTTGGAGGGTATTTTGGGGAGAGGTACTATATACTATACTGAAAATTTGGTGCCTCTACCTCAAAAAATAGCTCCCCCAGAGCCCCTGAAACCTCCAGATCAATTCCCCATTATACCCTAGGAGAAATATTCCACATAGAGAATAATGAAGACGTTTCCCTCTCCTCCACACCACCACCCCCTTCTCGCAAATCTGATGTAGGGGATTGGACTCTCTACTCACCAGCCAGCTTCTTCATAGCAACACATAGACACAGAAAGTTGAAGCCTTTCACACCTTTGGAGGTGCAAAGGCACATGGTCCTTTGGGGCGGGGCAGGAAGCAGCCTGGGAAAGCTCCAGCTGCTGCTGTGATGGAGCTGGGTGGGAAGGGGAGGGGCAAGGAGAAGCTGCTGCGATCTGAGATGAGAAGGGAAGGGAAGGGAGGAGGAGAAGCATCAGGGATCGGTGGGATGGAGAGAGGAGAAGCTGCTGGGATCTAGGCTGTGTGGGAAGGGCCGCCATTCCCCTCACTTTTTGCCGAGTGGTGGCAGGGGATCCCCCGGTTTGGAGGCCCTCCCCCCACTTCAGGGTCGTCAGAAAGCGGGGGGAGGGGAGGGAAATGCCTGCTAGGAACTCTGTTCTTCCCTATGGAGATTTATTCCCATAGAAAATCATGGAGAATTGATCCGCGGGTATCTGGGGCTTTGGGGGGGGCTGTTTTTCGGGGTAGAGGCACCAAATTTTCAGTATAGCATCTAGTGCCTCTCCCCAAGATACCCCCTAAGTTTCAAAAAGATTGGACCAGGGGGTCCAATTCTATGATTCCCCAAAAGAAGGTGCCCCTATCCTTCATTATTTCCTATGGAAGAAAGGCATTGAAAAGGTGTGCCGTCCCTTGAAATGTGATGGCCAGAACTCCCTTTGGAGTTCAATTATGCTTGTTACAGCCTTGATCTTGGCTCCACCCCTAATGTCTCCTGGCTCCACCCCCAAAGTCTCCTGGCTCCACCCCCAAAGTCCCCTATTTCTTAAATTGGACTTGGCAACCCTATGCAGGACAGGTGTCTCACAGGAGAGGGGCAGATAAGAAAGGGGGGGGGGGGGAAGTGGAGCTCAGGTCCAGAAAGGACAAAGTCCCTTTCTCCAGTATTCAGGAAGAGTGAATTACTTTTGAAAAGCATGGCTGTCCCTTTACTTGAGATAGATCCAGGTGGGCGGTCGTGATTCCTGCTTTACTTTACTTTACTTGAGAAGCAGAGAAAATGTTTAGGGCCAAACTGGGTGGCCCCCTGCCCCCCAAAAAATTCCTGCTGAGGGCCCCACGAAACTTGAAATCTGACTACGATCCTGAAACAAGGATCTGGGAGACTCAGGTTCAAACCCCCATCCTGCCATGGAAGCTTGTTGGGTCACCTTGGGCCAGTCGTTGTCTTCCAACCTAACCTACCTCACAGGGCTGTTGTTGTGACAATAAAATGGGGGAAGGAGAGAACAGGGTTGTAAACTGCTTTGGCTCCCCTTTTAGAGAGAAAAGTGGAGTATAAATATTTCAATGAAATAAATAAAAAAACCTGCCATCGTTGCTGGTTAGCGGACTCAGCTTGCAAATCTCAAGGCTGTTTTATCATTACAGAGAAAGCAATCAGCCAGGTCTACAATTCTACAAAGAAGGGTCAACTGCGTGTAGACCTGGACATGGCATCCAGCAGGATCTAGGGTAGATCTAGGTATGAACCTGGAAACAGTATATCATGTAGCTAGATCCTCATGACCCAAACTTATTTCCTGTAGACACTGTGTGCCTGCTACCAGCATCTGACAACATGTCATAGGTTGGTCCCTTTTGGTGCCTGTTCAGTGCCTTGCACCTCGAAGCCTTACTGAAACACATCATCTACTTCTCACACAGGTGTACATACTGATGATTTTTAACGTTTCAAAAATATCAGCCCCACTGAGCGTCTCTCATTTCAAATGATTTTTTTTGGCTTAAACGCAAATGCCTCAAAATCGATCCTCGTCTTCACATCTTAGCACTGTGCTGGTCTGCTTTTCTTGACAGAAAAAAAATGACCTTTTAAGCATTTTACACATTGCTTATGCATTATATTAACTACTGTGCACATTCTGAATGTATACATTCGTCACCCAGACTGGATGGAGAGCCAGTTTGGTGTAGTGGTTAAGTGTGCGGACTCTTATCTGGGAGAACTGGGTTTGATTCCCTGCTCCTCCACTTGCACCTGCTAGCATGGCCTTGGGTCAGCCATAGCTCTGGCAGAGGTTGTCCTTGAAAGGGCAGCTGCTGTGAGAGCCCTCTCCAGCCCCACCCACCTCACAGGGTGTCTGTTGTGGGGGAGGAAGGTAGAGGAGATTGTGAGCCGCTCTGAGACTCTTCGGAGTGGAGGGCGAGATATAAATCCAATATCTTCATCTACCTCACAGGGTGTCTGTTGTGGGGGAGGAAGGGAAAGGAGATTGTAAGCCGCTCTGAGACTTTTCGGAGTGGAGGGCGGGATATAAATCCAATATCTTCTTCATCTACCTCATAGGGTGTCTGTTGTGGGGGAGGAAGGGAAAGGAGATTGTGAGCCGCTCTGAGACTCTTTGGAGTGGAGGGCAGGATATAAATCCAATATCTTCTTCTTCTTTTATATACAGCTGCTGGGTGACCTTGGGTCAGCCACAGTTCTCTAAGAACTGTTCTCTCAAGAGCACTTCTCTCAGAGCTCTCTCAGCCCTACCTGCCCCTCAGGTTGTCTGTTGTTGGGAGAGGAAGGGAAGGGGATTGTAAGCCATTCCGAGACTCCTTTGGGTAGTGTACAGCAGGGTATAAAACCAAATCTTCTTCTTCATTTCTGCCTCCTCTATGGGGATGACTGGATTTGTAGGACAACAAAAATTCCCAGAGAGAAGGATTTGTCTTCAAACTTTACTGCAGATTCCTTCTGCTTTCTCTGTGCCTGCCACAATAGTAACGCAGTGCGTCACACAGCACTGTTCAGGGCAGGGTTACCGGATATGTCCATCCCTTTTGCCTGCCACTCTGTGGACCTTCCTTCTGCCACCCAGAGAACTGCATCTCTCTCCTTTGTTTTTTTTTTTGACCCCTCACCACATTTGCACAGCCAGCTGTCTTCGCTGCCTGGGTCAGCATGGAAACAACTCCCCAGCAAGCTTGGCTGCGAGGGGAGCTTGCACCAAATGGCCTCTGCAGATGGCTGGCAGCAAGATTTCTCACAGGCTGGTAGCGGCGAGATGGGCCAACGAAGCTCAATGGCCTGATCCTGCGAGCGGCTGGCAGCGTGAGTCTGGCTTCTGCCAATTTTCAGAGTGCGGTGGGGGAGGCCATGTCACGCACACCAGCTGGATCGGGGAAAGGGCAGGGGCTTAGGAGATTTCTCACTTAGCTGCACTTTTCTCACCGCAATCAATGTTGACATCCTGGGTGCCAGGCCCCTGCAAGCTGTTCTCTGTGCTTCTGTCCTTGAGCAAGGGGAATTTGCCTGGCTGCGGAGGAGACGGGGGTGGGGAGAGAGGAGGTTGCTGGGAACTGGCAGGGGCTGCCGTGAATGGACCGGATTTGGCTACAGCCCACCTGGTTGTCGCCACTTACAAGAACCGCTAAGGGCTACTGGGTCTAGAAAACCCCGTTCTGTATGATCCTTGAATATACAAGAGGTGGATCTGATCGAAGTCTGGCAGCTCTCCAGAAACACTTTCCGTAGTCTTGATTCTCTTATCCTCTTGGACAGATGGGGGCTGCTTCAGCAACATGGAATTCTACCGAATCTCACTCCTTCCGCCCTCCAAATTAGCAACCGAAAGCCAAGTGTCTCTTTCCTTCTAGGGCATTTTAAGCCCACCCTACTTCCAAGTAGCTCAAGAGTGGCACACACAGTTCTCCCTTCTCCATTTTATCTCCACAACGTCGCTGTGAGGTGGATGAAGTGGAGAGACAGCTGCTGGCTGAAGGTCACCCAGTGAGTTTAAATGGCTAAAATGAGACGTGGATAGGGGTGGGCTGGCCATTTAACTGACAGGGAAGATTGCTGGAGGGCTGCTGGCCATCTGGAGCAAGCAGAGTCAGGTCCCAGGAGTGCTGCCAGCCCTGTGAGGCCTCTCAGACTGTTTTGTTCCTGGGCCATCTTGAATTCCCATCCCCATCCACCTCTCTGACTATTTCACCCCTCCGACTCCCAGGGCAAACAATTGTACACGTCCATTTGTTTCCCTGCACTCTACACATCGCACATCTTTCATTCTGAAACAAGCCCCTTTTTTTCTAATCACTATACCACACTGAACCTAAGAATGTAGCAGCAGCTGTGTTGGATCAGACCACTGAGGGCCCATCTAATCCAGCATCCTGTTTCACACGGTGGCCAAACAGATGCCCCCCGGCAGATCTACAAAAAGGCCATGGAGACCAGAACCTCTCCTGTTGCGGCCACTAGCATTTAGAAGTACTCTTCTTCTGAACATGGAAGGCTCCAGTTAGTCTTTGTGGAGAATAGTCACAGACAGACTTTTTCTCCAAGCTAAATTAACTAGCGGCCATCGCTATATCCCGCGTCACTCCATGCTACAAGCTAATATTCCGCGAACGAAGACAACTTCCTTTTGTCTGTCCTAACTCAAAACAGCTCTGCCTATGGCTAGCTGGTTGTGGATTCCCAGGCAGGCAGTCCTCTTTTAAACCCTGCAAATTGCATTGCTTAACATCTCTCCGAGCAGCCACGCTGAGCACAGGATTTGGGAAAGGAACGAGAAGGAGTTAAGAGAAAATCGCAAAGGGTCCATGGAAGAGAGGAGAGGGAAGCGACTAGAGCAACCCCCTCCCCCAACAACAACAACAAAACACTGTCAAACTGGCATCTTTTAGCTAGCCTAAAATTATAATCTTCATCCTAGGGACACATGGCAACAGGTGCTCTGATCACCATGCTAACTTCATTTTCAAGGCACGTTGATTTACCATGCAACCAGGGCGCATACTTGTTAGGCACGTTTATTTCTCCTTATTTGCAGCATGGCATAGAAAGGGGGACTCTAAAGCACCCCTTGCCACGGGGGCGGGGCCAAGCGCCCCCTCTCTCGCACCGAGGGGAGGGAGCTCGCTGGGCAGCAGCCGCCCGCGCACTCCTTCCTGCAGGCATGCAAGAAAAAGCAGGCAAACAGCCACTCCCCAGCCGGCTCCCTCTGAAGAGGCAGAGGGCTGGGCGAGGGGCGGGCCAAGCGATGGCATCATTTTTACGTCATCTTGCTGCACAAGCTTTGCAGAGCCCGGGGTTGGGTCTGGGGCGGCAGAAGCCTGGGTGGCGGGCCCGTTTGCGCTGCAGTTCTGAAGTTCACTGAGCTTCTTCTCTAACGTGCTTGGTGACCCTCTGGACAAATCAGCTGTTGTTAGGGTTGCCAAGTCCAATTGAAGAAATAGCTGGGGACTTTGGGGGTGGAGCCGGGAGACTTTGGGGGTGGAGCCAGGAGACGTTAGGGGTGGAGCCAAGAGCAAGGCTGTGACAAGCATCATCGAACTCCGAAGGGAGGTTCTGGCCATCGCATTGAAAGGGCCATCACCTTTTCAATGCCTTCCTTCCATAGGAAATAATGAAGGATAGGGGCACCTTCTTTTGGGGCTCATAGAATTCGACCCCCTGGTCCAATCTTTTTGAAACTTGGGAGGTATTTTGGGGAGAGGCACTAGCTGCTATACTGAAAATTTGGTGCATCTACCCCAAAAAACAGTCCCCCCCACAGATACCTGCGGATCAATTCTCCATGATTTTCTATGGGAATAAATCTCCATAGGGAATAACAAAGTTCCCAGCAGACATTTCCCTCCCCTCCCCCCGCTTTCTGACGACCCTGAAGCGGGGGGAGGGCCTCCAAACCGGGGGATCCCCTGCCCCCACCTGGGGATTGGCAACCCTAGCTGTTGTCCCCTGACGTGTCTTCAGCTATCTGCAGCCAACCTAGACTAAAAATAATCGGTATTGCCAACTTTATTCTCCCAGGCTTGTTTACCTGCTGGGAACAAGATTGTAAAAAAGCTAAAGAAAGGTGGGAAGTATCACAAATGAGAGTTGGGTAGTGGCTAGCGCAATGGACTAGGATCTCTGAGACTGGGGTTCAAATTCCTTCTTGGTCATGAAGCTTACGGAGTGACTTTGTGTCAGTCACTCAAGTCCAATTCAAGAAATATCTGGGGGCTTTGGGGGTGGAGCCAGGTGACTTTGGGGGTGGAGCCAGGAGACATTAGGGGTGGAGCCAAGATCAAGGCTGTGACAAGCATAATTGAACTCCAAAGGGAGTTCTGGCTATCACATTTAAAGGGACGGCACACCTTTTCAATGCTTTCCTTCCATAGGGAATCATGAAGGATAGGGGCACCTTGTTTTGGGGCTCATAGAATTGGACCCCCCCGGGTCCAATCTTTTTGAAACTTGGGGGGTATTTTGAGGAGAGGAACTATATGCTATACTGAAAATTTGGTGCATCTACACCAAAAAACAGCCCCCCCCCCAAGCCCCAGATACCCACGGATCAATTCTCCGTGATTTTCTATGGGAATATATCTCCATAGGGAATAATAGAGTTCCCAGAAGACATTTCCCTCCCCTCCCCCCGCTTTCTGATGACCCTGAAGCGGGGGGAGGGCCTCCAAACTGGGGGATCCCCTGCTCCCACCTGGGGATTGGCAACCCTATTACCTACTGGGAACAAGATTGTAAAAAAGCTAAAGAAAGGTGGGAAGTATTACAAATGAGAGTTGGGTGGCGTAGTGGCTAGCGCAATGGACTAGGATCTCTGAGACTGGGGTTCAAATTCCTTCTTGGTCATGAAGCTTACTGAGTGACTTTGTGCCAGTCACTCAAGCTCAACCTACCCACAAGAGGGCTGGGAAGGTGAAACAAGAAAGGGAGAGTCTTGAACACCAGTCTGACTCTTTGGAATGTGCTACATATTCAGACGCTGGAAGATGCTGTCGTTCGGTTCATCTCGGCTTGCTCATGTCCACTGTTCAAAAGGCTCATAAGAGAGTTCTTCCAATTACCCAAGTCCTGAGCCTTTAATATAATAGTTTAGTCTGGGTCTCAGACTTAGGTATACGTGTGTAACTCCAGGAGGCACCTTTCCATATGTGGAATGGTGGTTGATGTGAGGCTTAAGACAGATGAAACCCAGGTTCAAAGCCCCACTCTCTTGTGAAATTTGCTGAGTTACCTTGATCTCTTCCTCTCTCTCTCTCAGCCTCAGGGTTGTTGTAAAGATGAAACAGAGACACACAGAATGTTGTCCTGAGTTCTTTGGTCAAAGGCTAGGATTAAAATGCACTAAGTATATAAATTTAGCATAGGGCTTTAACCCTAGCCACTGCAAAATCCGCCCTTTTTTCACCTTAGGTGGGCACGACAGTTGGTCCCCTTCCTTGAGCTCAGCGACCTCGAGACTGGACTACTGCAATGCCCTCTACATGGGGCTGCCCTTGTCTCGTACCCGAAAACTGCAGTTGGTGCAGAATGCGGCGGACAGGCTGTTATTGGGTCTCTCTATACGGGAGCACATACAGCCAAGGCTGCGGGAACTGCACTGGCTGCCAATAGTATTACGGATCTGCTACAAGGTGCTGGTTATCACCTTTAAAGCCCTATATGGCCGAGGACCTGTCTACCTGAGGGACCATCTCTCCCCACATGTTTCCCAGAGGGTACTCAGATCTGGATCGCAGAATTTACTGTCAATCCCTGGGCTGTGGGAGGCGAGACTGAAGGCTACCAGAGAGAGAGCCTTCTCAATTGCGGTCCCCCACTGGTGGAACCAACTTCCAGAAGAAGTAAGGGCCTCGCAGGACCTTGCTCAGTTCCGCAAGGCCTGTAAAACAGCCCTATTTCGACTTGCCTTTAGCTGGTGTAGACGCCCAACATCACTGAATGTAATGAAATCAACACTAGCAACCAAAATTGTTTTAAGTCGTTTTAAACTGTTTTAATATTATTTAATTAGCATTAATTGTTCACATTTTAATTGTTTATTTACTGTTTTGGTTTGATTGTTGTTAGCCGCCCTGAGCCTGCTTTGGTGGGGAGGGCGGGATATAAGTCCGAGAAATAAATAAATAAACCCACCCACAATAAGGTTGGTATCTTTCAGGGCTGGTACTGGGGTCAGGATCTTTGGGCAGCTGCAAAAGGTCCACTTCTGCAGAAGGGTCCAGTAGTAGAAGAAGAAGACTGCAGATTTATACCTGGCTTTTCTCTCTGACTCAGAGTGGCTTACAATCTCCTCCCCCACAACAGACATCCTGTAAGGTGGGTGGGGCTGAGAGGGCTTTCACAGCAGCTGCCCTTTCAAGGACAACTTCCTGCAATAGCTCTGGCTAACCCAAGGCCATTCCAGCAGCTGCAAATGGAGGAGAGGAGAATCAAACCCTGTTCTCCTAGATAAGAGTCTGCACACTTAACCACTACACCAAACTGGACCTCCTGGCCCACTGTTGTTCCAGGTACTTGCTTTCCACCAATTTAGGCAAGGGAGCAGCTAGGGCAGCAAGCAGAAGGAGCTGCTCTCTTGCTCTATCCATATTGCTAGGGGAGGAGGGACTGCTCCTCTTCCTTGCCATGTCTTTGCCTGATGGATCTCTGGCCATATGAGTAGAATGCCATGCTGAAAGGAAGGTGTGAGGCCATCCTGTTGAGGGTCATATGAACATATGAAGCTGCCTTATACTGAATCAGACCCTTGGTCCATCAAAGTCAGCATTGTCTT
Organism: Heteronotia binoei; assembly: GCF_032191835.1. Classification (NCBI taxonomy): domain Eukaryota; kingdom Metazoa; phylum Chordata; class Lepidosauria; order Squamata; family Gekkonidae; genus Heteronotia; species Heteronotia binoei. Next base: position 6,762,819 of record NC_083239.1, on the reverse strand, counting down.
CTCAGACTGGCAGCGGCTCTCCAGGGTCTAAGGCTGAGGTTTTTCACACCTATTTGCGTGGACCCTTTTTTGGAGATGCCAGGGATTGAACCTGGGACCTTCTGCTTCCCAAGCAGATGCTCTACCACTGAGCCACAGCCCCATTCATGGCTCTCCAGGGTCTCAAGCTGAGGTTTTTCACACCTATTTGCCTGGACCCTTTTTTGGAGATGCCAGGGATTGAACCTGGGACCTTCTGCTTCCCAAGCAGATGCTCTACCACTGAGCCACCGTCCCTCCCCAAACATATGAAGCTGCCTTATACTGAATCAGACCCCCCTGGGTCCATCAAAGTCAGCATTGTCTTCTCAGACTGGCAGCGGCTCTCCAGGGTCTCAAGCTGAGGTTTTTCACACCTCTTTGCCTGGACCCTTTTTTGGAGATGCCAGGGATCGAATCTGGGACCTTCTGCTTCCCAAGCAGATGCTCTATCACTGAGCCACCGTCCCTCCCCTGACTGGCAGCGGCTCTCCAGGGTCTCAAGCTGAGGTTTTTCACACCTCTTTGCCTGGACCCTTTTTTGGAGATGCCGGGGATTGAACCTGGGACCTTCTGCTTCCCAAGCAGATGCTCTACCACTGAGCCACCGTCCCCCCCAAACCCAGACCAAACCCTGGTGCTATTTGACAAGATGCCGAATTCTCTGCCCAGCTCAAAGGTGGAATGCATCCCTTAGTTGCCAGGTCACGAGGTGCTGAGATTGCAGGGCGACCCAAGGGCTTCTCAGCTCTTTTGTGTAGACAAAGCATTGCTTGGCCAGGTAATCTAGTGATGCAGGGGTTAGAAATGCTGCAGTCAGATCTCTTCTATACAACCAGGGGAAGTACAGGAGCTTTGTTTTGCTTTGCACACTATTTGGGTTCAGGAGTCAGGGTTTTAAAAAATGACTCTGTCTTTTAGGGAAGAAAGCAACTGCTGTAGAGGCTACCATCATCTTGAATATACGTACTTTTTTTCCAGCAAGGGAAAGGACTGTAGCTGCAATGTGGGGTAGTCCAAGGCCAAGAAGTGGAGGGGGGAAGTATAGACAAGGGTGAATGGGGGGGGGGGCAGACCGAGAGCAAAAAGGTATCATGTGTCAATGTGGTAATACCTGCATGCCCACATCTACTGTTGTGCTCAGCAACTAGCTTGGGGTGGGGCATTCCAAGAGATGGGTGGGGAACCAACACAACCAATCACCTTCCCCCCTCCCTTTCATAGATTGGGTGTCCTATAGCTGCAGATCCCATTTTCTTCAGAGGCTTGCCAATCCCCAGCTGGGAGCAGATCACCCGGTTTGGAGGCCCTCCCCTTGCTTCAGGGTTATCAGAACGTGGGGAGGGAAATGTCTGCTGGGCATTCCATTATACCCTATGGAGACCGGTTCCCTTAGGGTATAATGGAGAATCAATTTGTGGGTATCTGGGGCTTTGGAGCCATTTTTTTTTATGTAGATGCACCAAATTCTCAGCATAGCATCTAGTACCTCTCCTCAAAAACTCCCCCGAATTTCAAAAAGATTGGACCAGCGGGCCCAATTCTATGTGCCCCAAAAGAAGGTACCCCCATCCTCCATTATTTCCAATGGAGGGAAGGCATTTTAAAGGAAATGGTCCCTTTAAATGTGATGATCAGAACTCCCTTTGGAGTCAGACCCGGCGCATGGGGTTCTGCCGCTCGAGGCAGAACCCCAACACGCACCCTCCCCCAGTCCATTTTTTGTGTGTGCGCTTTGCGCACGTGCGGCCTGATGACATCACCCAGAGGTGACGTCACCCAGAAGTGACAACATCATGCCAGCACTCAGCACATCGCCTCCGCAGCACTTGCTGAGTTCAGCAGGCTCTGTGGATGAGAAGCACTGTTTTTCCTTGGCTTTAAGGGGTCGGGGAAACTACCCCTTAAAGCCAGGGGAAAAAACCAGCATTTCCCCTCCACAGTTAGGGTTGCCAAGTCCAATTCAAGAAATATCTGGGGACTTTGGGGGTGGAGCCAGGAGCAAGGGTGTGACAAGTCTAATTGAACTCCAAGAGAGTTCTGGCCATCACATTTAAAGGGACCACACAACTTTCTAAATGCCTTCCTTCCATAGAAAATAATGGATAGGGGCACCTTCTTTTGAGGCTCGTAGAATTGGACCCCCTGATCAAATCTTTTTGAACATTGGAGGGGGTAGTTTGGGGAGAGGTACGGGATGCTCTACTGAAAGTTTGGTGCCTCTGCCTCAAAAAACAGCCCTTCCAGAGCCCCAGATACCCGCAGATCAATTCTCCATTATTTCCTATGGGAAAAGCCTCCATATGGAATAACAGAGTTTCCAGCAGACATTTCCCTCCCCCCCCCCCGCTTTCTGATGGCCCTGAAGCGGGGGGAGGGCCTCCAAACCGGGGGATCCCCTGCCCCCACCTGGGGATTGGCAACCCTATCCGCAGCGCTTGCAGAGTTTGGCAAGCGCTGCGGACGGGAAGCAAGGCTCGGGGACGGTGCAAGTGGGGAGGGGGTGCCTGCCCCTGATGGGAGCTGGTGCCCTAGGCATTTGCCAAAGTTGCCTACGCCCACACACTGGGCCTGTTTTAGGGTTGCCAAGTCCAATTCAAGAAATATCTGGGGATTTTGGGGGTGGAGCCAGGAGACATTAGGGCACCTCCTTTAGGGGCTCATAGAATTGGACCCCCTGGTCCAATCGTTTTGAAACTTGGGGGATATTTTGGGGAGAGGCACTAGATGCTGTACTGAAAATTTGGTGCATTTACCTCCAAAAACTGCCCCCCCCCCAGAGCCCCAGATACCCGTGGATCAATTCTCCATTATTTTCTATGGGAATAAATCTCCATAGGGAATAACAGAGTTCCCAGCAGACATTTCCCTCCCCTCCCCCCGCTTTCTGACGACCCTGAAGCGGGGGGAGGGCCTCCAAACCGGGGGATCCCCTGCCCCTACCTGGGGATTGGCAACCCTAGCCTGTTCGGTGTTCAATCGTGCTTGTCACAAATTTGCTCTCAGCTCCAACCCCAGTCTCCTGGCTCCACCCCAAAGTCCCCAGATATTTGGAGCCTTTACCTCAAAACACAACCTCTCCCAGAGCCCCAGATACCCATAGATTGATTCTCCATTATACCCTATGGGAATCGGTCTTCATAGGGTATAAAGGAGTGCCCATCAGCCATTTCCTCCCCTCCATCCCCCGCTTTCTGATGACCCTGTAGTGGGGGGGGGGGGAGGGCCTCCAAATCAGGAAATCAAATGGGGATTGGCAGCCCTACATTTTATGCTGGCAGAGGGATTTGGAGAGAGTGGAGCTCATGACTTTGCCAGTGCCAACAGGGCTTACACGAGATGTGGTATATTTATTGTATATATGTAATGGTACAGTCTGCTCCGCCCCTAATATCTGTGTGGTTTAGTTTGGTCCTATTGGGTGGAGTTCCTGTTTCAGTTTCTTGTTTTGTATACCTGCTGAAGTCATCTGTTGTTAGAGTTATCTCCTTGCGAATAACTGTCTGATGCTTTGAGCCACCTTGTCTCTGCTGAATGGAACTGAAAAAGGATGCCTAAGTGAGTACTCCAGTCTGAGAACCCACAGCCAAAGTGGAACATACATTCCTCCTAAAGCAATAGAGCATTTCAAGCCTCCGTCAGACATGAATTTGCGAGATGTGTTTGCAAATCCTATCAAGAAGACCCTGGCAGAAGTTTTCACAGCTTTCCAAGCCCCCTGTGAACCAGAAAGAACGCTATGTTTGAGAGATACTAGTTTTGGCAATTACAATACAATGAAGCATCTGGAAAAATTATTTTGCCACTGAGCTTAGATAAAAAGCACAGCTTTGTGAGCTTGGTCCTGAGGATCTCCTGTTAAGGGACAAGGTTGTATTCAGTATAAGGGATTGCAAAATCCTGATCTCACCCTCTAGCAAGCAATTGATACGTGCAGAAGGAAGGCTCTCACAAATGTCCAGGCCTGTAGACGCAACACTGCACCCTATGGAGCAAAAGTGAAAGTGTTCCAGCTCCAGCCACCATACACACCTGCCCCAGCTAAACTACATATGAACATATGAAGCTGCCTTATACTGAATCAGACCCTTGGTCCATCAAAGTCAGTATTGTCTACTCAGACTGGCAGCGGCTCTCCAGGGTCTCCAGCTGAGGTTTTTCACACCTCTTTGCCTGGACCCTTTTTTGGAGATGCCGGGGATTGAACCTGGGACCTTCTGCTTCCCAAGCAGATGCTCTATCACTGAGCCACCGTCCCTCCCCTAATGATTTGCGATAAATGTGGAAGCATATAGAGCCTAGGCAGTGCCCAGGCTTTGGAGCTACTTGTTACAAATGCTCAAGGGAAAAAAAAAACATTTTGCTAAAGCGTGCAGAAGGGAAGCAGAATATTCAAAGATAGAAAGGGATGTGGAAATGCTGTTAATGGGCTTGCTGTCTACTCTTGAGTGCTCTAAGGCCTGGCGCAGTAACCATGGGAGGTCTCCCAGTCTCTTTTAAACTGGACAGTGGAACTGAAACAAACACCATCCCTACTGCAGTGGCTAAAGCTTTGAAGGAAAAAGTGCACCTTATAAAAACACCAGTTGATTTTGGGAGCGCCTGCATAAAACCCTTAGGGGCAATTGTGGCTCACAGCAGAGCAGGCCCCAGTAAAGCCCAGAAGACTTTTTGTGTGATTGTTAATGAGGTCATTCCATTGCTTGGAAGAGAAGCCTGCATCAGTCTTGATCTCCTCAAGCGAGTCCACTCGTTACCTCTTTTTGTACCTGGACCAAGAAATGACCTACTCAGATGTTTTTGAAGACTTGGGTCAATTTCCTGGCACTCACCACATCTTTCCGGACGCATCAATCCCTCCTGTTGTCCGTGCGTGTAGAAAGATTCCCCTACTACATTACGAACCAATTGAAGGATGCAGTTCACCAACTGGAAGCACAAGCCATCATCACAAACATTACAAAACCCGCTCCTTGTATCAGTGGCCTAGTGATCACACAAAAGAAAAATGATTCAATATGGATTTGTCTTGATCCACATGATCTTAATAAGGCAGTGTTTAAGCAGCATTTCTCTATTCCCATTGTTGAGGGTGTCAGGAAAAACTTGGCTGGGGAGAAGCTGTTTACCATCCTAGATGAAAATGATGGCTATTGGTAGGTAAAACTGAGCAAAGAATTGTGCACCTTTAACACCCATGGAAAAGATACCACTTTAACAGATTCTATTTTGGTATATGGTCAGCAAGTGAAGAGCCCCGTGGCACAGAGTGTTAAAGCTGCAGTACTGCAGTCCTAAGCTCTGCTCACGACCTGAGTTCAATCCCCGGCAGAAGCTGGGTTTTCAGGTAGCCGGCTCGAGGTTGACTCAGCCTTTCATCCTTCCGAGGTCGGTAAAATGAGTACCCAGCTTGCTGGGGGGAAAGTGTAGATGACTGGGGAAGGCAATGGCAAACCACCCCGTAAAAAGTCTGCCGTGAAAACATTGTGAAAGCAACGTCACCCCAGAGTCAGAAATAACTGGTGCTTGCACAGGGGACCTTTCCTTTCCAGCAAGTGAATTATTTTAGCTCCTCCACTAACATCTATGTGATTTAGTTTGGTTCCATTGGATGGAGCTCTTGTTTCAGTTTCCAGTTTTGAACGTTTGCTGAAGTTATCTGTTGTTAGAGTTGTCTCCTTGCAAATAAATGCCTAATGTTCTGAGTCAGCTTTTGTCTCTGCTGAATGGACCCGAGAATGGGTGCCTGACTGAGAATTCCAGTCTGGGAACTCACAGCCAAAGGGGGACATTACAAGACTAAAGCATTATGCATCACCTCCTCCACTGTGTGTATGCATGTGTAAGAGACGCTGGAGAACATTGCATCTAGGGCCCACTGTGGACCTATTGCTGTACACTAGAGGGGGGGGGAGGGGCTGTGGCTTAGTGGAAAAGCCTCTGACTTACATAAATAAGGTCCCAGGTTCAATGCCTGGCATCTCCAATTAAAAGAAACAGGCCACAGGTGATATGGTGTGCCACTGCCAGTGTGAGTAGACAATACTGGTCTTGATGGTCTGATTCAATATAAGAGATTAGGGTTTGTAGAATCTTTCGGGCTCAAGTACCATGTTCTACTGGAGAAAGTTTTCCTTCCAGATGCACAGCATTCCTTCTCAATGCATAGCAGCCAAGAAGGTCAGAGCGCCTGCTCCGGCTGCAACGCCACTGAGGATGTTCTCCGCAGCCGAGAACGAAACGTCTGGAAGGAAAACTTTCTCCAGTAGAACACGGCACTTGAGCCCGAAAGATTCTACAAACCCTAATGATGTTACCAGCCGTGAAAACCTGAAATCTTTGACAATATAAGACAGTTCCATGCATATTTACTTTCCCAGACCCTTCATGTGAATGTAGCCAGAGCAGGGCCCTCTTTCACCCTTCTCAGAGCTCCTAAGATAATATGCTTCTTAACGAAGAACAGAAATGAACTCTAGGATATCCTGTATCATAATATTATTGCCCAAAGCAATGGCTTTCCACCTTTCCAGACCCAGAACTCACCAAGCAAGGGACTCACAGAAGTGTACACCAGGAAACCATGGGACCGTATAGTTGAAGGGGAGCAAGAGTTATGCCCCTGTTGGTGTCCAGCAAGGACATGGGCAGCAGACCAAGAGAGTTAAGGCCAGGAAACAGAAGCCAGGCACCAGTGATATACAAGCCAAGATCTGAGCAACGGAGGAGCCCTTTCCAGCTGGGGTGACTTTCACTTCGCCAGTCTATTACTCCTTTCAGCATGCGTGAAAAGAGAAGCAAGAGCCATGGCATCATTGCTTTTTTGTGCTAACTCTAGAGAGGCTTCCAACCTAGCATGCAAGACACCTGAGAATCCAAACCACTGGCTAGAAGACCACTGGACTAATAACGTGTGAACAAAAGAATCTGCCCTTCCCCGCAAATGATCACGGCAGAGGCAATGCCTTGACGGATCAAAGCAAACCCCAGCTACTGCCTCCTATACTGGTTAAGCCAATGGCTCTGCTCTTTCAACCTTTCTAGATCCAAGACCCACCTTTAGCTCACAGATTCAATAAGCTAGAGCACGCAGCAGAAATTAGACTCATGCGGCAGGTAAGCCCTGTCCTCAGCCCCAGTCTCCCACCCTTGGAAAACTGAGGAGGAGGAAAAAAACTGGCTGAAAACGGTCTTCGTAATGACACTCTGGCTTGTTTCACACGCATTAAATTTCAATCCACTTTGCAACTGGATTTTACTACGTGAAATGGCAAAATCCATTTGCAAATGATTGCTGAACTGGACTGAAACGGCATTATTTAGCACATGTGAAAGCCGCCCCCCCCCGGGGGGATTTTCCTGTCTTTATCATCTTCATCATAGACACTCCCCTTGCTTTGTGCACATGCTCACTAACGACATGTTCCTCCCCAAAGCAGCAAAACCCGACAGCTCTGTAGAAGGTTCACCATCCAAGAGGTGAGTTCTGCAGCCCACCTGCCCATGGACTGACGGCCACTGGACTTAAGCATTTGTAAGCAAAAGTAAGACACTTCTCTCCCTTCCAAATGATCTCCAGAAGTATCAAATATGAAGTTGGAGGGGGGGGGGGAGGTTTCCTAATGTAGACTTGGCTTCCTTCCTTTCATCAGATGTGAGAAGTCTGCATTGTCCCATTAGTTAAGAGACACCATTATCAAAAGATATAACTGTACAACAGATAACACTGCAGCTCCCATTCCCTTCTCAGACTTGTCTCCTTCCCTGGTCCTTCTGTTACCCATAACTCCCTCCCTCCCTGTTTTAGCACCACTGTCCACTCTCACAACATGCATGCAGATGTCATATTATGGCTTTAATATCAGCTCTGGTTAAGAAACATAGAGGTGCGTGTGAGAGAGAGAAACCGCTAGAGAAGAAGGACTGAAACACAAAATGATCTGTGGCAAAATATTTAGGCCCCTTGTCTGGCTTATTGGCTTAGGCAGGAAGACAAAGATGGTTTCAATCAGTGGCGGACTGACCCTTTAACTCACTGGGGAAGTTCCTGGCAGGATGCTGGAGGCCGGAAGCTAGCTGAGTCCAATGGCCCTTGTGACACTGGCAGCTAGGGTTGCCAAGTCCAATTCAAGAAATATCTGGGGACTTTGGGGGCGGAGCCAGGAGACTTTGGGGGTGGAGCCAGGAACAAGGGTGTGACAAGCGTAATTGAACTCCAAGGGAGTTCTGGCCATCACATTTAAAGGGGCAGCACACCTTTTCAAATGCCTTCCTTCCATAGGAAATAATGAAGGATAAGGGCACCATCTTTTGGGGCTCATAGAATTGGACCCCCTGGTCCAATCTTTTTGAAACTTGGGGGGTATTTTGGGGAGAGGCACTAGATGCTAGACTAAAAATTTGGTGCCTCTACCTCAAAAAATAGCCCCCCCCCCAGAGCCCCTAATACCCGCGGATCAATTTCCCATTATTCCCTATGGGAATCGTTCTCCATAGGTTATAATAGAGTGCCCAGTAGACATTTCCCTCCCCCCTCACACTTTCTAAAGGGGGGGAAGGGCCTCCAAACCAGGGAACCCCCTGCCCCCTCCCTCTCTCTCACACACAAATACTTACTGGGTCTTGTTCCTGCAGAACTTTACTTGCTCTGAAAAGGAAAGCAAAAGAAAGGGAGGGGCCGTTCTCTGAGGAAACTGTTACTGACCCTTTGCCATGAAGCCCTTCCTTTTTCCTACTTCCTGCTCAGCCTTAAAGGCACACATTCTGAAAAGGGACCTGTTTGCAGGTTTCTAAACCTGCAGGAGCTCTAAAACTACAGGATGACTGTGGGGGCGGGGCTTCCCCACCGGCCAGCTGGCTGGGGGAGGGGGGAAGCCTGTCAAAACGGGGGATCCCCCGCTGGGACCTGGGGATTGGGGAGCCTAGGGCAGCATCTATTTTGTTGCTGTATTTGAAAATGAAGAACAATTTAAAAAAATTATACAAACAAATAAAAGCTCATTAAACGTGCATTTTGAGTTCTGAACATAGCCAAAGGGCCAAAAACTGATTCGAAATCAGGATATTCTGCAGATTAAAGCAACTGCATCAAAGGGTGCTGAGTCAGAGGGAGTTTACCCTTTCTTTTCATGCTTTTTCCAAGATTTAAAACACCCCTCCTGACTCTGAGCTGCCATTAAACTGGATGTAGGATTAGGCAGGAGAGGGGCTTAGATATCTATCATTTATTGCAGCTTTGAGAGGTTAGTGTGTGTGTGGGGGGGCGGGGCGTTGCTAAATCATAAATGTTTCATGGGTTAGCTATACGGTTGCCAAGTCCAATTCAAGAAATATCTGGGGACTTTGGGGGTGGAGCCAGGAGACATTGGGGGAGGAGCCAGGAACAAGGGTGTGACAAGCATAATTGAACTCCAAAGGGAGTTCTGGCCATCACATTTCAAGGGACTGAACGCTTTTTTAAATGCCTTCCTTCCATAGGAAATAATGAAGGATAGGGGCACCTTCTTTTGGGGCACATAGAATTGGACCCCCTTGTCCAATCCTTTTGAAACTTGGAGGGTATTTTGGGGAGAGGCACCAGATGCTACGCTGCACATTTGGGGCCTCTACCCCAAAAAACAGCTCTCCCAGAGCCCCAGATACCCACGGATGCATTCTCCATTATTTCCTATGGGAATACATCTCCATAGGGAATAATAAAGTTCCCAGCAGATATTTCCCTCCCCTCCCTTCGCTTCCTGATGACCCTGAAGCGGGGGGAGAGCCTCCAAACAGGGGGATCCCCTGCCCCCCACCTGGGGATTGGCAACCCTAGTTAGCTACCTTGTCACCATAAGACACTTCTGTGAACAGCAAACACCTGGACCTGCTAAAAAGCTTTTAAAAACATGGAAGCTACTAATGACAGATCCTTGGTGTTGTGCCTGATCCGCCCCAAGACTGGGGTACCACTATACCTGTTCAATTTGAGCCGTCTGAGTTGAAATACAAGGCCTCATGCTAGGCTTCCCAATCCCCAGGTCCCAGCGGGGGATCCCCCAGTTTTACAGGCTTCCCCCCTTCCCCAGCCAGCTGGCCGGCGGGGGAAGCCCCGCCCCCACAGCCATTATGCATCTCCATGAACGATTCCCATAGGGAATGATGGGGAATTGATCTGTGGGTATTGGGGGCTCTGCGGGGGCTGTGTTTTGAGGTAGAGGCGCCAAATTTTCAGTATAGCATCTAGTTCCTCTCCCCAAAATACCTCCCAAGTTTCAAAAGGATTGGACCAGGGAGTCCAATTCTATGAGCCCCAAAAGAAGGTGCCCCATCCTTCATTATTTCCTATGGAAGAAAGGCATTTTAAAAGGTGTGCTGTCCCTTTAAATATGATGGCCAGAACTCCCTTGGAGTTCAATTATGCTTGTCACACCCTTGTTCCTGGCTCCGCCCCATGTCTCCTGGCCCCACCCCCAAAGTCTCCTGGCTCCACCCCCAAAGTCTCCTGGCTCCACCCCCAAAGTCCCCAGATATTTCTTGAATTGGACTTGGCAACCCTACCTCATGCCCACTTGCTGTCTCCAAGACAATTCAAGGAGGCCCTGGAAGGGACCCATCTGAATTCCCGCCCCCCCATGATGTTTTAACGCAGTACTGCAGCTCTGACCTGACTGGGATTCTGATAACCCATCCTGCAACCCAGCAGCTATAAGGGAAGAAGCAACTGAGGAGCTGACACCAATCGACATTGCCACGGAGGGGTCCTAGCCAAGCGGCCCTAGAAGAGTTACTGGGCTTAGCCTGCTCCTGGACCCACCTGTGGCTCTCTGGACCCAGAGTCTGCCAAGAACCTTCCCAGTAAGTTAAAGGGCCAGTCCCCCCTTGCTTACAATGTCACTTCCAGGAAACCAGGGTAGTTTGATGGATGGGAGAAAATTATGCTGCCTTTAAGGGGAAGCTTGTCGGTGCCAAATTTGTGTGCACAAAAGCTGAACATAAAGTTTAGCGCCTGGCACAGAACTTGCTTCATGGGCCCATGCAAGGCAAACCACTCAGTATTCAGGACTGGGGAGATCTGGGTTCAAATGCGTGCCCTGCCAGGATGCTCAGTGGGCCCATTTGCAGCCTCATCACGCACAGTGTGGTTGTAAGCATACAATGCAGGGAACCACGCAGGATGCCCTGAGCTCCTCACAGCAACAGCAGGATACAAAGTGTGATGATCATCACATAGACAGGTTTTTTGAGTCAGTGGTGGGTTCTGGTGAGTGATAATTAAGGTGGGATAACAAATGCAGGTACCCCAGGTGGAGCTGGGAGGGGAAGGATTAACAAGGGCTAGAAAATAGGGGAAAGAGGAGAATTCCAGAATTGCAATGTTCATTTTTGTTCCAAAATGCAAGCAGCCTCCTGCCTCGATTTTCAGGTTTGCATATTGGGCAGAGCTGGAGCTGAGGCTCAGGGTTAAGAGAAGTTGCCTTACATGCGGTCGGTCCCAAGCTCAGACCCCGAGGCTCAGCATCCAAGGAAGCCTTCTCTGCCAACACGCATAGAAGACATGTTGCTGTTCAGTCGGACCACTGCTAGGGTTGCCATGCCAGCTCTGGGTTGGGGCATTCCTAGAGGATTTGCGTTGGAGCCTGAGGGGAGGGACCTCAGTCGGATACGATGCCATAGACTCTACCCTCCAAAGCAGCCATTTCCTCCAGGGGAACTTACCTCTGTAGCTTGGAGATCAGTTGTACTTCTGGGTGATTTCCAGTCACCAACTCAAGATTGGCAGCCTAATGACTGCTATGCTGGGAGCTAAGTTCGGCCTGCATGGGTGCCCTCAAGCCACAAATGTCAGTGAGCCAACGGGCCACATGATACAGCTCACACACGTGGCAGAGGAGGTAGCTATAAGCGGGGAGGTGGGAACATCAGGGGTGTTGCAAAAGGACAGGATAAGAGCAGTCCCTCTTGAGTATTCATCACCACCTTCCAGAATGGCAGGTGTGGGCGGGCAGGAGAAAGGAAGCAATGATGTAAAGGAAAGAGCACACTATACAAAACCAGCTTTCTCCCCTTGCTAATTTCAACCTTCGTTTGTCATTCTCCCAAAACTGGCAGTCACCCAGGAAGAGGCAGAATTTAAAACACAAATTCACAACCCCGCCCGCCCGCCCGAAACCCTTTCCCCAGTAGAATCATTTAAAAAACCCTCAGAGTTCAACCCGATTGTACAAAAAAGAGAGCCTTCCCCCCCACACACACTCTAGAGTGGGAAGGCATCGTTTCTTTGTATAGACCGTCCCAAGATGCCACAGGCCCACCGGGGGCCATAATGGGCTGCCTGTGGACAAGAGTTCCAGCTGACGCCCTTGGCAACCATTACTGGTTGTCACCCGGCTGATACTGAGGCTCTGTGGCAGTAAAATAGTCTTCAAGAAAGGACTGGAGGTATTCAAAGGTGGGCCGCTCCTCGGGCTCCTTCTTCCAGCACTGCACCATCAACTCGTGCAACGAGAGCGGGCAGTTCCCCGGGCACTGCATGCGGTACCCTCGTTCAACCTGCTCCAGCACCTCTCGGTTATTCATGCCTGCAGAAAAGGAACAGGGATTGCGTCAGCGCCAGGGTGGGGTGGGCCATGAAGTCTACTAGTACAACCATTTAAAAACATGTCTCGGTGGGTCGACGGACTCGCCCTGGTCCCAAGTGAGGGCAGCCCTCGCCTGGTACAGTACAGTACAGAAGCCCCTTGATTTTGCCATCAAATCACAGCTGACTTTACGGTGACCCAGAGGGATTTTCAAGGCAGGAGACATTCAGAGGTGGCCTGCCATTGCCTGCCTCCTCATCACGACGCTGGACTTCCTTGGAGGTCTCCCTCCAAATACTAGCCACGTGTCAACTCTACTTAGCTTCCGAGATCTGACAAGACCAGGTTAGCCTGGGCCACACAGGTCAGAGCCAGAAGCCCTTTAGTCCCATCAAAATTCTGGTCACCGCACCTCAAAAAGGATATTATAGCATTGGAAAAAGTGCAGAAAAGGGCAAGTAGAATGGTTAAAGGGTTGGAACCCTTTCCCTATGAAGAAAGGTTAAAACGCTTGGGGCTCTTTAGCTTGGAGAAACGTCGACTGCGGGGTGACGTGATCGAGGTTTACAAGATGATGCATGGGATGGAGAAAGTAGAGAAAGAAGTACTTTTCTCCCTTTCTCACAATACAAGAACTCGTGGGCATTCGATGAAATTGCTGAGCAGTCGGGTTAGAACGGATAAAAGGAGGTACTTCTTCACCCAAAGGGGGATTAACATGTGGAATTCACTGCCACAGGAGCTGGTGGCAGCTACAGGCATAGCCAGCTTCAAGAGGGGGTTAGATAAAAATATGGAGCAGAGGTCCATCAGTGGCTATTAGCCACAGTGTGTGTGTGTGTGTGTGTGTGTGTATATATATATATATATATATATATATATATATATATATATATATATATATATATATATATAATTGGCCCCTGTGTGATACAGAGTGTTGGACTGGATGGGCCGTTGGCCTGATCCAACATGGCTTCTCTTCTGTTCTTATGTTCTTAATCTTTTTGCCCTTCTCTTCGCACCCTAGTGGTTCTAGTGGTTCTAGAATTTCCACACAGATGGCAAATCCCTGGGTCAAACCAAGGCAGGGGAGATTGGAGTGTCTTCATTTGCATTCCTCACTCAGCCACAAAGTTCCCTGGGTGACTCCAGGCCTCTTTTTCAACCTACATTTCTTCCAGGGTTGTTGTGAGGATGAGAGGAAACTATGTGCATCACCCTGAACTCCATGGAGGAAGGCTGAGATAAAAATCTAAGAAATAATTACCTACCATTGAACATATGAACATATGAAGCTGCCTTCTACTGAATCAGACCCCCCTTGGTCCATCAAAGTCAGTCTTGTCTTCTCAGACTGGCAGCAGCTCTCCAGGGTCTCAAGCTGAGGTTTTTCACACCTATTTGCCTGGACCCTTTTTTTTGGAGATGCCGGGGATTGAACCTGGGACCTTCTGCTTCCCAAGCACATGCTCTACCACTGAGCCACCGTCCCTCCCCAAACATATGAACATATGAAGCTGCCTTATACTGAATCAGACCTTTGGTCCATCAAAGTCAGTATTGTCTCCTCAGACTGGCAGTGGCTCTCCAGGGTCTCAAGTGGAGGTTTTTCACACCTATTTGCCTGGACCCTTTTTGGAGATGCCAGGGATTGAACCTGGGACCTTCTGCTTCCCAAGCAGATGCTCTACCACTGAGCCACCGTCCCTCCCCAAACATATAAACATATGAAGCTGCCTTATACTGAATCAGATCTTTGGTCCATCAAAGTCAGTATTGTCTCCTCAGACTGGCAGTGGCTCTCCAGGGTCTCAAGCTGAGGTTTTTCACACCTATTGGCCTGGACCCTTTTAGTTGGAGATGCCGGGGATTGAACCTGGGACCTTCTGCTTCCCAAGCAGATGCTCTACCACTGAGCCATTGTCCCTCCCATCTTTATAAAGGTCCCTTTATGGGATTTTAGATTTTAAAAAGAAATTTCATGGCCGAATACTCTGTGTGTGTGTGTGTGTGTGTGTTGGGAAGGGGGTAAGACCACAAGTGTGTATGTGTTGTCAGGTGTGAAGTCGTCACACCACAGTCTCCCTAGTACAAGCTACGGAAATATACAGTAATAACAGAATAGGATTCCTTAGTACCGTGGCCCCTAGTGTTGTGCCCATAGGCCCGATGATGCTAATGCTGCAACTCCTTGTATTGATTCGTTTCTTCCCAAAATCAGCTTTCCCTTAAAGCTAAGAGCTAGTTCTGACTTTTCTCCACTTTATTGGAGCAAGAGGCGCTTCAGAAGAGCCCAGGAGACACTGCCTTTGTCTATGCAGTGAACACCAATTTCAAGACAGCAGGCCACACCATGGAAATACAAACACCCCAACTCCTCAACACTCTGTGGCTGGAATCTGTTTCCATGGCAGCCATGTTGGGATTGGTTCCCCCCACCTCCAAGTCAGACATTTTGTTATAATGCTCAACATTTGTTCTCAGAACTCCCCCCAAGTCTCCAGCAAGACTGGAGTCCCCGTCTTAATGGATTGTGTGTCCCATGATAATCAGAAGAGGGGGTGCTATACTGAGATTTTCCTCCTCCTTTATCACATTTTTATCCCATTATTCCTCCAAGGAACAAAGGACAGCACACACAAATCTTGCATCCTCTTACCCTCGCAATATTTGCTGAAGGCTGGGCTGTAGCCAGGGTGGGATGAGGGGCAGTCCTGCCCCACATGGAGCACTTGTGTGCTCCTAGCTAAGAATCCATTTACCCCATGCCCCTGAATTAAAACTCCTAGGGTCCATTGGGGGGCGGGGATGACTGTTAAAGCTATATTTCTGTAGTGAAGATAAACCCATTTTCTTTTTCTGATGGTTCTACGTTTTAAGTCTGATGCCCAGGAAAAGTAAACTTAGGGCGTTTTCGCACTTACCTTAAGCCGGAGCGACGTCCCTCTTCACCGCGCAGCGTCTGCACGGTTTTCGCACTAATTGCTCTGGAGCACCTGGAAGAGCCGCAAAGCCCCGTGCCTTTTGCGTCGCAAATGTAAACTGGTTTTTGGCGGTTTACATTTGCGCCGCAAAAGCCGCGGGACTTTGCGGCTCTTCCAGGTGCTCCGCAGCAATTAGTGCGAAAACCGTGCAGACGCTGCGCGGTGAAGAGGGACGTCGCTCCAGCTTAAGGTAAGTGCGAAAACGCCCTTGGTCATTATAAGCAGAGATTTCTCCTGCTTTTGTTTTATCAGGCAATCAATCCGGTTCTGAATCACTGGAGGCAGATATGTTTGCCTGTTTACTAATGTTAAGTTTGCTGTCTGCAAAATGTATTATTTTTATCAAGAAAACGCAACCATTACGAAGTACTAGTGAGCAAAATGCTGCTAAGGAAAGGGGCATCAATCACATTTTCCCCTGTAATAATGCTAGGAAAGGGCCATCACTGAAGACCAAATTAGAAACTGGACAGCCTCCTTGTGGCCACCATGGGGATGCTGCTCCCATGGGTCTGATTAGTACAGTAAGAAGGGGGGAATGCTGTCTTTCTTTGTTGGGACACCCCCTTAGGCCAAGGGTTCTCTGAAAAATACATTGGTCACCCCCCCCCCCCCCCCATGTATACTGTCTGGCTTGGTACCGTAATACATTATTGATTGATTCCACCCCTAAGGATCTCCTGAGAACATCTAGGCTGACCCACTGAGAAGGTATCCTTCTAGTGTGGTTCTAGCACAATAACAAGGTGACAGGGTAGACACCCTAGAATACCTTATCCCCAACCCAATAGCACCTGTGTAGTCTAGCATGTGGGGAAGAGATAAAGAGAAATATCCCAGAGAAACAAGCAAAGCCAAAAATGTATTTATAAAAGAAAGGTGTGTGTGTGTGTGTGTGTGTGTGTGTGTGAGAGAGAGAGAGACTGGATTTCAAAAAGGGATGGAAAAGGCCAAAAAACACAATACAGGGAAAGGCACAGAGAGGTTCAAATAAAAAGCAATACTTTTGAACCAACTAAGTTAAAATACACATTACCCAAGCTGTAGCAGGTTTCTCAGAGCATGTTCAGAGTTCCTTGCGGTAATAAGAGGTTGGAGGGGTCATTAACTCCTTCCCAACCTTCTGTGGATCCGACCCACTTTCTGCTGAAGACTGCAAACTGGCCCAGAGATCAGGCCCTGATTGCAGTGGGCTGAGGCACTCTTGTTCTCCCTGCAACTTATAAAGTGCCAAAATGGCTCGCCGCTCAGTGACTTCTTTGGCACTTGACAAAGTATGTGCACAGGGCAGAGGGGAGCAAGAGCACTATGCTGCAGGAAATCACTTTTAAATGGTGTCATGGTTCTTGTGGAAGCCTTGAGGACACTGTCATATCTAGTTTGGCCCTCAGTGATACGGTACATGCTTGGCATGCAAGAGGTCGTAGGCCCAGTTCCTGACATCTCCAATGAAAAGGAAAGCTGGGGGAAAAAATCCCAACTTGGACTAAAGAAGACAAAACCCACTCCTCAAAAGCAGACCCAGAGGAGGGCTATACCACTAAGATGGCTTTACCTGGATACGGTACCCGGCCCTTGGTCACAAGCTCAGTCAGGAGGATGCCGAAGGACCACACGTCTGACTTGATGGTGAATTTGCCATAAAGAGCTGCTTCAGGGGCTGTCCACTTGATGGGGAATTTGGCACCTGCCAGGAAAGAGACAGGGAAGACGTTGAGATTGCAGGAAAAGAAGCATGCCTAGGAATTACGCGTTAGACCATTGACTGGCTCACCCACCATAACATCTGCAAACTGACTTAAATCCTCAGAGCAGTTTCTGGTGACTGTGCCATCAGCCTGTCCGATATAAACCTCTTCAGTAAGACCTGTTTCAGGGTCTGTTATTTCTATCTTTATAGTAAAACACTCTCAGCCTTTGAAGAAACTTTAAACTTTATAGTAACAACTTCTTTACAGAGCTCTCCCTCGTTCTTGGCCTTCCCCTCATTTTGCTCAGGCCCAACTGAGGAAAAACAGAAAGTAGGCGTCGCACTTGCTCCTCCCAGGAACCACAATACAAGAACTATAAGACCAAGGGACTTTCTGCTAGGACGTCTGTCTTTTGTAGGTCTCCTCCTTGGATGGTATTCTCATTCTTCCTCAGGGATGTCTGACTGCTGAGATATTTTACCATGAATGGGAGATCTGGAGTGTTATTAATCTGGATTTCAAAGTATTGTCTTCTCAGACTGGCAGCGGCTCTCCAGGGTCTCAAGCTGAGGTTCTTCACGCCTACTTGCCTGGACCCTTTTTAGTTGGAGATGCCGGGGAATGAACCTGGGACCTTCTGCTTCCCAAGCAGATGCTCTACCACTGAGCCACCATCCCTCCTACATATGAAGCTGCCTTCTACTGAATCAGACCCTCGGTCCATCAAAGTCAGTATTGTCTTCTCAGACTGGAAGCGGCTCTCCAGGGTCTCAAGCTGAGGATTTTCACACCTATTTGCCTGGACCCTTTTTCGGAGATGCCGGGGATTGAACCTTGGACCTTCTGCTTCCGAAGCAGATGCTCTACCACTGAGCCACCGTTCCTCCCCACTGCATCAACAAACACTACAAGTTTGAGACACAAGTTGTGTTAAGAGGCAAAGATAAAAATGTAAAAGCGCATCCCTGCTTAGCCTGAGATTACATCCTTAAACAGAACTTTAGGCTGCATCTATACTTTCGACACAGCCGTTACGGCTGAATCAGTGACCTATACCTGCCTGCCTTAAGGCTTGAACAGGTAAGGTGAAAAATCACAGGCCTTGGGCTGTCCATCAAATGCAATCTGCAAGCCACTGACAAAGTGAGGAGCCCGGTTTTGAACAGAACCAAGTGAAGCTTGAAACCGTCCCGCTTCCTTGTATATGCCCAAGGCAATTTGAAAGTGCAGGAGTCAGCAATTTAGCTTTCACAGATGGGACTGGATGCCTGACATTCCTCTCGTCAGTCCAAGCCTTCCCTATCCCCATCTGATTCCACTCCTCCGGCGCCACAAATCACCGCTCTCTCTAGGCTCACTTGGTCAGTGCGCCGTCCTTGCGGGGCGAGCCTGACAACTCACCTTGGCGCGCTGTGTATTCGTTGTCCTCGATGAGTCGGGCCAAGCCAAAGTCAGCAATCTTGCACACCAAGTTGTCTCCCACCAAAATGTTGGCTGCCCGCAGGTCTCGATGGATATAATTCATCCGTTCGATGTAGGCCATTCCAGCTGCAATCTGAGCAAGACAAGAGGAGACAGCAAGCCAATGGCTCATCCATCTGTCTGTTACTGCTCTCTCCTGCATGAATTTCTACCCAAACTCCCTCTGGTATGCTAAGATAGCGCAGCAAGTCCACGAAAAGCCTTCTCCTATGATCAGTGTTTCTCTCCCGGGCAGCAAGATCCTTCTGGCAAAAAGTCAGCAGATGAAATACATGTAGCTGAATTTGCGAATGTAAATTTGATCCTTCAAAAAAAAGCTGTCTTGAGTCTTCCAAGGGAGGGGAAAAAATGTCCTAAAATGTCCAAGCAAACATCTTTGTAACATCCCCACTCCCCCCCCCCTGCCTTTCTTTGGTGAACATAAATACAACATTATGGGATGTACACCCCTGTGCGTCTGACGAAGTGAGCTCCAGCTCATGAAAACTCATGACAGAATATATTTTTGCACTGAACATGGGGAGGGCACGAAGACACGAAGCCACCTTCTACTGAATCAGACGACTGGTCCATCAAGGCCTGTGTTGTCTATTTACACAGGCAGAAGATCTCCAGGGTGTCAGGTCTCTCACATCACCTGCTACCTGATCCTTTTAACGGAAGATGCCCGGATTGAAACTGGAACCTTCTGCATGCCAAGAAGATGTTCTACCATTGAACCATGTTCCTTCCATGAGCATTTCTGAATGCCTACTCCAGTACTCCCATCTAATTCTATTCCAGAGAGCCAGTTTGGTGTAGTGGTTAAGTGCGTGGACTCTTATCTGGGAGAACTGGGTTTGATTCCCCACTCCTCCACTTGCACCTGCTAGCATGGCCTTGGGTCAGCCATAGCTCTGGCAGAAGTTGTCCTTGAAAGGGCAGCTGCTGTGAGAGCCCTCTCCAGCCCCACCCACCTCACAGGGTGTCTGTTGTTGGGGAAGAAGGTAAAGAAGATTGTGAGCCACTCTGAGACTCTTTGGAGTGGAGGGCGGGATATAAATCCAATATCTTCATCTACCTCCCAGGGTGTCTGTTGTGGGGGAGGAAGGTAAAGGAGATTGTGAGCCCCTCTGAGACTCCTCGGAGTGGAGGGCGGGATATAAATCCAATATCTTCATCTACCTCCCAGGGTGTCTGTTGTGGGGGAGGAAGGTAAAGGAGATTGTGAGCCCCTCTGAGACTCCTCAGAGTGGAGGGCGGGATATAAATCCAATATCTTCATCTACCTCACAGGGTGTCTGTTGTGGGGGAGGAAGGTAAAGGAGATTGTGAGCCGCTCTGAGACTCTTTGGAGTGGAGGGCGGGATATAAATCCAATATCTTCATCTACCTCACAGGGTGTCTGTTGTAGGGGAGGAAGGTAAAGGAGATTGTGAGCCCCTCTGAGACTCCTCGGAGTGGAGGGCGGGATATAAATCCAATATCTTCATCTACCTCACAGGGTGTCTGTTGTGGGGGAGGAAGGTAAAGGAGATTGTGAGCCGCTCTGAGACTCTTTGGAGTGGAGGGCGGGATATAAATCCAATATCTTCATCTACCTCACAGGGTGTCTGTTGTAGGGGAGGAAGGTAAAGGAGATTGTGAGCCGCTCTGAGACTCCTCGGAGTGGAGGGCGGGATATAAATCCAATATCTTCATCTACCTCACAGGGTGTCTGTTGTGGGGGAGGAAGGTAAAGGAGATTGTGAGCCGCTCTGAGACTCATTGGACTGGAGGGTGGGATATAAATCCAATATCTTCTTCTTCTTATTCCTCCAGGGCCACAAATCACATCTCTCCCTCCTGACTGCAGGCCTATTTTCACCCAGAGATGCCATGGTTTAATTTTTGTTAGTTGTACAACATTTCGATTCCCAAAATAATAATGCTTGCAATAAAATCATGTTCCCGAATTCAACCCACAGTACCAAAGTGGGGAAAGCCAGTCCCCAAACAGCGACGCACTAGCCCAGTGGGGAAACTTGGAAAGGGGTCATGGGGTATAGCGTGAAATCCAACAAGGGCACGAGGGGATGTAGCCTGCCTGCTTCTGTCACATTTAGCCTGGGCCTCCCTTCTGTCCCTCCCCCACATCTACTGCAACAAGCTGAATTCTGGACGGACCATACAGCGAGGGCAGAGGAAGAAGAGAGAAGACAGGCACAAAACTGCTTCTCCTTCTGCAGGGTGGGGGGGTTTAAAGCGATAAGCACATTCTTCACACTGTAGCTTGGTGACCCAGCAGCCAAGGGATGCCTTCCTAAGCTAAGGCTTGAAGCTTTAATCAACATAATTGCTAGATTGTTCAAACCAAGTGTGCCAGTTGATTAATCTGTTGGGGCAAACTGCCACGGAGGAGAGATATTTTAAATCAGCGACTGAAGGGCAGGCTTGTTTTTTTTTTTCTTCAGAAGCCCGCCAGGGAAGCTGATTTTGAAATTAAACCACCTCCGGCTTACCTGGGCTGCCATATCCACCAGCTGCGGTAGCTTCAGGAAGCGCCCGTCTCCGTCTTTTAAAAAATCCAACAGACTCCCTGTGGAGAGGAGGGGAAGGTCAGCTGCTGGTGGGAAGCCATTCCCCAACTGCTTCTTCCCACGCAGACCCAAGCCCTTCGACTGTGCTCTGTTTCCTGCTCTCCATTTCTGCTATTCTCTAGTTCCTGAGAGGCAAGCCGTGTACGATGGCTCCAACCCAAGCAGCTGGGCAGTCCCTCCCAACTTCATTCTGAGTTAGGAAGCAAAGCTCCAAGAACACCAGCCATCCACACTGCTTTGCTCTCACCATCTTCCATTCGGGAGCCCTCGGAATTTCCCACCAGCCACTCAGCTGACTGCCCCGACTCCTAGAGGTAAAGGTTTCTAGGATGCCTTTCAAGAATGCTTGAGATGCCCGAGTTCTCTCGCATCAGATTTCCTTGCTCTGATATCTTCAGAAGTTAATCTGGGGCAGGGGGAGGGAGGCTGCATTTTTGTTCCTAGTACATTTGCAAAGAAATGCATGCAAATGTGCCACGGGATGTCCAAACAGCCATTTCAAAAGCCGCGACTACAGATGTCAGCCATTGCTGCCTGACTCAGGGACACACGGCTGCTTTGAACCACTTCTACCTTTAAACCATTTCCATTGCATGATATATTGGCCAACCAATGCGGTGTGGTGAAGAATTAAAACAGGACTAGGGAGACATGGGTTCACACGGCCCCTGCTCCACCCTGAAGTTTATTCTGAAGCCTTGAGCTAGTTTGGTGTAGTGGTTAAATGCGTGGTTTGATTCCCCACTCCTCTACCTGCTAGAATGGGCTTGGGTCAGCCATAGCTCTCGCAAGAAGTTGTCCTTGAAAAGGCAGCTGCTGTGAAACCCCTCTCAGCCCCACCCACCTCATAGGGTTTCTGTTGTGGGGGGAGAAGATATAGGAGACTGTAAGCTGCTCTGAGTCTCTGATTCAGAGAGAAGGGTGGGGTATAAATCTGCCCCCACTTCACAGGGTGTCTGCTGTGAGGGGAGAAGATATAGGAGATTGTAAGCCATTCTAAATCTCTGATTCAGGAAGAAGGGTGGGGTATAAAACTGCCCCCACCTCACAGGGTGTCTGTTGTGAGGGGAGAAGATATAGGAGATTGTAAGCCGCTCTGAGTCTCTGATTCAGAGAGAAAGGCGGGGTATAAATCTGCCCCCACCTCACATGGGTGTCTGTTGTGAGGGGAGAAGATATAGGAGATTGTAAGCCGCTCTGAGTCTCTGATTCAGAGAGAAGGGCGGGGTATAAATCTGCCCCCACCTCACATGGGTGTCTGTTGTGAGGGGAGAAGATATAGGAGATTGTAAGCCGCTCTGAGTCTCTGATTCAGAGAGAAGGGCGGGGTATAAATCTGCCCCCACCTCACAGGGTGTCTGTTGTGGGGGGAGAAGATAGAGGAGATTGTGAGCCGCTCTGAGTCTCTGATTCAGAGAGAAGGGCGGGGTATAAATCTGCCCCCACCTCACAGGGTATCTGTTGTGAGGGGAGAAGATATAGGAGATTGTAAGCCGCTCTGAGTCTCTGATTCAGAGAGAAGGGCGGGGTATAAATCTGCCCCCACCTCACAGGGTGTCTGTTGTGGGGGGAGAAGATAGAGGAGATTGTGAGCCGCTCTGAGTCTCTGATTCAGAGAGAAGGGCGGGGTATAAATCTGCCCCCACCTCACAGGGTGTCTGTTGTGAGGGGAGAAGATATAGGAGATTGTAAGCTGCTCTGAGTCTCTGATTCAGAGAGAAGGGCAGGGTATAAATCTTCAGTTGTCTTCTTCATTCTCTTCCTGAGTCCTGACCTACCTCACAGAGTTGTTGGCATACCACTCCTGAGCTCCTCAGGAAGGGCATATTCCTCCATCACAGAGAGAAAAACCTTTTGTAATACATAATTGAAGGTCCAGAGATCCTTCCAAGTACACAAATCGCGGTGTTATAAAGATGTCCCTTTGAGAACACACGCATAGCTGGTCTTGAGGACAAAAGGAGATTGAGGAAGAATCGCACTGCTACAGGACCAACCCTAAATCAGACTTTTCCCTGCAGCCGCTGTGGCCGGACCTGCCTGTCCCACATTGGTCTTGTCAGCCACCAGCGAGCCTGCAGCAAACGTGGACTATTGCACCCTTCTTAAATCTTCGTTCGCGAAGCCAAGCCGAGAGAGAAAGATGTCCCTAGTTCCATCTGGGATATGCCTAATCCAGACACCTCTTTGCAGCCACCCCCCACCCCGCAAACACTCCCTTCCCTGCCTGCCTGCCCTTTGCAAGCTCTGAGGCTAATTTCTGTCTGAGCAGCAAGGCTCTCGAACTCAACCCTTGTTTTGAACCTTGGCTCATGAATTCAGTGACGATATAGATGGGCTCTTCTGACACCACAGCATAGAGTTGCACCAGCTTGTCATGCCTCAGACGCTTCATGATCTGGGCCTCTTCCAGGAAGGCTTCTGGAGACATGGTCCCTGGTTTCAGGGTCTTCACTGCCACTTTGGTGGTTCCATTCCACGTGCCTGAGCAAGCAAAAGGGTGTCAGGGCCACAGAGGCAGAGAAAGGACCTCCCTGCCCACCTCCACCCAAAACCCAAGTGGAAATGGAGATGGATGAGGAAAGGCCATGACCGAATCAAAATGGTGCCCACTACAATATGAATGGTGAGAAAATGTGTTACAATGAGATAAAGCTTCCAGAATAAGGAACCTAAGAATGAAGGGTCAGTCCTCCCCATCCTTCAAGTTGAAGAGAATAGTTTCCCCATGCCTCTACTACCATCCCTTCTTAGTAAGAAAACCAGAGGTGCCCCACTGGATCATTCAAGTGGTCTCTCTAGGTCAGTATCCTGTCTCAAACAGCAGCCAATCAGTTGACCTGGAGAGCCAACAAACAGGGCCCAGAGGCCAAGACTTCCCCCGGCTTGACTCTTAACATCGGTGTTTTGACTGCTTTGCTTAGGACTAGTAGCAATTGAGGGATCATTTCCTCCATAAATCTGTCTAATCTCTAGGCAGATCTCTTTAAATTGGGATATAAGCACTCTCCCTCCTTTCTCTGAGACCTGCTTGAGTTTTGCCCCTTTTGTAAAGTGCTAGAACAGTGCTGTGAAGTAACTACACCCACCTCTACTGTCCCTTGAACAGATACTTGATTTGCAAGGAATCCATAAGTAAAACTTTGCAAGGACTTGGAGCTACTAAACAGGAATACAAGGTGCCAACTTGTTTTCTCTTCTGGTTGAGATGGACATCATCAGGGCTTTCTCAGTGGTAGCACCTTGATTGCAGAACTCCCACCCAACAGCCATGTGCCCAAAAGCAAGTCTGCTGAATTTTTAATGCCAGATAGTAAACTGGATTGCAAAAATTAAACCTATGTTTTTCTCCCTGTATGCGCATGTCTGGATCTGCATACTTAGTGTCATGGGTGCTGGGGACCCTGCAGAGGAAGACGAGTCTGCCGAGGAAACTGTACCCCTGCCACCTGCACCAGTACCCCTGCCTCTTGCTGAAGAAGATCCCAGCCCCCCTGCCTCGCCCTCTCGGGTGGCTCGTGTGCGTGACCGCCTCCGTCAGGACCTCAGGGATCGGAGGAGGGCGGCACGCTCACAAGCAAGACGCTCCCTGAGTCCTGAGTTTTGAGAGGATTCTGGCCCTCCTAAGAGCAAGGATGCTTGAGTTGTAACAGGATCCTGGCTGCCTCCCAGAGCCAGCAATTAGCCCAAATGGGCAACAGCCAGCAGAGGGCTATATAGCTGTGGGCTTTGGGAGGAGGCTTTGTGGAAGCAACTAGTCATCTCCCTGACGTTCTAGCATCCACTCCGGCTTGACTTTGGTTCCTGACTCCCTGACTTTGGCTTTTGACTTCTGGACTCCCTGACCTTGGCTTCTGGACCTCGGACCTGCGATACTTGCACAGCGATTTGGATTTGGCACCTTGGACACTCCTGCTTGCTGGCTACAGACCTCGGACTGCCTCTGGACTTTGCCTGACCCGGCCCCAGCCGTGACACTTAGGGGTTTTTGTTTCAAGCATCTGACAAAGTTTCTGCTACAGGGAATTCTGTTAAGTTTGCTTTTATCGTTTTTACATTTTTATAGCAATCTTATCTCAAGGCTCTGAGTAAAGTTTTGATTTTATTTATGTCGTTGACTGGTTTTTCAGGATGATACGACCTACCAATTGTTAAGAAAAGGGGCTATTGTTCAGCTTCTTTTGGGCGCGCCGCTGCTACAGTGTTGATGTCTTCATGTTTTAGATATTTATGGTTGTCATTTTATGAACACTGTATTGTTGCTGTGGGACTATTGCTGGGTACCTTGGGAATCATCAGCTCGAGAGTGGGGCCTTTACGTGCATTTCAGAAAAAGAAAATAAAAACATAGCTGGGGATCAAGCTTCTGTTAAAGGGACCGGCTTAGAAGCGGGCAACCCTACAACACAGTTGAACATGGGAGATCCATAGCTATGAGAGGGCTTTCACTCGACAACACCCCCTCCTCAATTTGTCCAGCCCAGCCAGAAAATTGATTGTACCATGTCTGCTCTGGTGAGAGACAGAGGGAAAAAACCCTTTGGTAGGTAAAAGCTGTTTTCATTTCCCTGCTAGCTGTCAGCTTCTAGCTGGAGGTGTGAATTGTCCGGCCAGGGGGATCGCTAGCATTTCTAAAGTGTTGTTGGGCTGAAAGGAACGGACTAGCTTTAGGTGTGAACTGATCGTTTTATTGACTCTGATCAGGGAGGTCGTTAGCATTTCTAAAGGGTGAGGCTATGCTACAAGACAAAACCTTCTTTTAAAAAATATATATGAAGGTGACAGTTTTAAACAACCCAAGCCTCCAAAGTACTCAACAAATAAACTTAATATAAAGTTTCCTATAAATGTTTGTCTGTGAGTCCTGACCTGGCAAAGACACACAGTCAAAACAAAACAAGCACAGCTTCTCCATTCCTTTGAGCAGCCCAATCCGCTTAGCAGGTTTCCTTGGAAATAAGCTCTAACTGCCCCCTGCCTGCCCTCTCAAGAAAAGAATCCTGGCTTCAACGCTGACGCACGGGCTTGCTAGGATGGTCCTGACAGGTTGCAAGGGGGATATTGCAAAAATGAAACCTCATGCAATCCCTCTTTGGGGAGGATCAGGGGAGAGACTGTCCTCCACTGCGAGGAGCTGTAGGCATGCTAGGGGACGACACTCAGCTAGAGAAGGAGGCCTGCAGCCCTTGAAGAGGAGGGAGTGCGATGGCTTAAAGGCAAGCCAAAGCTGACAGAGACCTTTACCTGTCATTACTTCAGAAAGGTACTTACAAAGAGAAGGGACTGTGAACTGTATCGCTGCAGACAACAGGACATCTGTTATCTGTGTGCTATATGCAGCCTTGCTGTCACTACATAGTTTTCTACCTATGCGATACCACTTTTTCTGCACCATGTGTGCATTCGGAATCATGTTTAACATTCTATGCTTGCTTCAGATTTATTTTATCCTGGTCCCAGCCCAGTGTTTATTAGATGTCTCATCCTACTGATGAAATCGACTCGCCCTGTTTAATCCGCCTCGACTCCCAGAGAAAAAGGTGGACATAGTAAAATAAATAAATGAAATTTGGATGCCAGTGGCAGTCCCGTGTGAAAAAAAATTCCGATTGGGCCACATGAGGAGGGAAGGGTGAGCCGTTCTATACCCATGTAGTTTTGCAAAGCAAAGCCACCAACCTTCTCATGAAATTAAACCAAGGGTATCCATCTTTTTCTCTCCTTTAAAAGTGCTATAACAGCACAAACAGCACATTTTGCAAAATGATGCAGGAGTGGAAGGGTTAAACCTCCCCTATCCTCTCTACCAAGTGCCAATTCAAATCAAGGCCCCAAGCAGCTGTAATTCAGCTTTGAAAGACATGGGGAGGAAGCCCCTTGTCTCCTTCAGATTTATTTTATCCCGGTCCCAGCCCAGCGTTTATTAGATGTCTCATCCTACTGATGAAATCGACTCGCCCTGTTTAATCCGCCTCGACTCCCAGAGAAAAAGGTGGACATAGTAAAATAAATAAATGAAATTTGGATGCCAGTGGCAGTCCCGTGTGAAAAAAAATTCCGATTGGGCCACATGAGGAGGGAAGGGTGAGCCGTTCTATACCCATGTAGTTTTGCAAAGCAAAGCCACCAACCTTCTCATGAAATTAAACCAAGGGTATCCATCTTTTTCTCTCCTTTAAAAGTGCTATAACAGCACAAACAGCACATTTTGCAAAATGATGCAGGAGTGGAAGGGTTAAACCTCCCCTATCCTCCCTACCAAGTGCCAATTCAAATCAAGGCCCCAAACAGCTGTAATTCAGCTTTGAAAGACATGGGGAGGAAGCCCCTTGTCTCCTTCAGCCCTCCTTTTGCACCATTTCTGTTGCTCCTGCCAGTCTTACTAAGGGTTCTAGAAGCTACACAGCATGCCGAAGGCCCATTTTTTTCACCGTCAGAAATCCATTTTAATTGCAACCCCTTCATTGAGTGCTTTATCCTAACTCTTCCAATGCTAACTGGACTTCCAAAAGGACTAGAAACATGCTTTTATTTAAAAAAAAAATCCTCAAGACATCACCTGAGAAATGTACCACCACATTTTATTTTGCAAAGTGAGATTGTGAATGCATGGAATGCACAAACACACAGAATCCTCCTAAGAGCTGCAGGGAATTAATCCGAGACCAATTTCTCACTAGGCTTGTTCTGGTCTCAGAGCCCTTTCCCCCCTGGCGCTTCTGTCCGATTTCACACAAGCGGCCGCGGGGCTCTGACTTGCCCCACCTCTTTCTCACGGCAAGCAAGATCCTCTGAAAACTGGTTTCTGCTTGCCACAAGAAAGGCAGGGCATGTTGCAGCCCCAGGCAGCTTCTGTGAAATCAGACAGAAGTGCCAGGGGGGAAAGGGCTCTAAGACCGGAACAAGCCTAGTGAGAAATCGATCTGAGAGAAGCTTTTGCTTCACCTTGGCCAGCCCTATCTAAGAAAGCCATAGAGAAACTGCCTAAGGATTCAAGCAGAAGTCTTTCCTGGCCTTTCCATTCAAACTCCTTTCAGCTAGATAATGCAAAGGATGTTTGCCAGCTCTGTTAATACACAGCGGTCATCAGGTCTCCAGCAGGTCTAGCCACCAGCCTCCCTACGGAAGCAGACGGATACTAAAACATAACTCTCCACCACGAGGTGAACCCCGTAACATTCCCTGCTGTGTGCAGGCTGACAGCCCAATATATACCCCACCTTACCCATCCACACATCTCCGAAACATCCCATGCCAAGCTTCTTTTCCAAGTATATGGACTCGCGCACGATTTCCCATGCATCTTTGGCCAGTCCCATAGTCTGGGGTTTCATACTGGGGCAGACCTTGCTTAGAAGGTGGCAGAGACCATCATTGAACTCTGTAAAGGGTGGGATGGGTGTGGGTTGAATGAGGGAGAGAGAGTGAGGTGGAAAATGGAATGAATTATGAGTTTCGCATGCACCTGTGCAATGGCTGGAGCCCATGAGGAGAAAGAGGAGGAGAACACGGGCACAAATGTTGCCCGGCTGCAATATCTGCTTTGACCGCCGGATGGAGCCCTCGGCTTATATTTAGCACAGTGGAAAACTTTTAATAGTTCTGGATCCACCTTACCTTCCCCTCTGCAAAAAGAATATATATACAGAGAACTGTATTGTTTGCATGTGTTTCAGGGCACAGCTGCTTTATAGTCTTCTGGGGTAGACATTCCAATTTTGGGATATTTTCCAAGATGGCAGATACGGTTATTGCAATATTTAAAATCCATGTAGGATGGTCATCGATGTCAAAATACATGTTTTTTGAGTCAATAAAGCCAAATACGTAGGGTTGCCAAGTCCAATTCAAGAAATATCTGGGGACTTTGGGGGTGGAGCCAGGAGACTTTGGGGGTGGAGCCAGGATCAAGGCTGTGACGAGCATCATTGAACTCCAAAGGGAGTTCTGGCCATCCCATTTAAAGGGACAGCACATCTTTTCAGTGCCTTCCTTCCATCGGAAATAATGAAGGATAGGGGCGCCTTCTTTTGAGGCTCATAGAACTGGACCCCCTGGTCCAATCTTTTTGAAACTTGGGGGGTATTTTGGGGAGAGGCACTGAAAATTTGGTGACTCTACCCCCAAAAAACAGCCCCCCAGAGCCCCAGATACCCACAGATCAATTCTCCATGATTTTCTATGGGAATAAATCTCCATAGGGAATAATAGAGTTCCCAGCAGACATTTCCCTTCCCTCCCCCCGCTTTCTGACGACCCTGAAGCGGGGGGAGGGCCTCCAAACCGGGGGATCCCCTGCCCCCACCTGGGGATTGGCAACCCTACAAATACGCTACTTTATTAGTAGCAGAGACAGCCATTTTCGCAGTAGCTGCCATTTTGCAAGACGGCAGATCTTTTTCACATTCTTGTAGGATGCTCGTGTTGGTGTCAAACCATATGTTTGTGGGCTCAATAAGGCTGCTGTATTCAGTGTTCTTTAAGGTTTATCATATTTGGGGGAAGGATCTATCCAGAGAAGTTGTCATTGTTTAATGCTTGTAATATTAGGACAAAATGTAGCAGGAGAACTGCTAGGGTGACAACTCATAAAAGCACAGAAAATACTCGTTTGCCAGTCTGGCTGCATACCCACATCCCAACAGGTGTTGGGTATAGCATGTAGTTGTGTCCTAATTAGCCATGAGGAGAGGAGCAAAATGAAACTGGGGAGTGAGTCTCAGCCCCAGAAGAGCAAATGTTACAAAAGCTAACTGATCTCCATAGATGGGGCAGCTTCTTGGTGTGGCTCATCCCCCCCCCCGCCACCCTCCAGTGGCCAGTCAGAGTCCTGGTGCCTCTTCGTCTCCTCTTCCTTCTCCTCCCACTCAGCCTCTCAGCCTCTTGAGGTCAGCCCTACCCATCCACACTTCCCCGAACTGCCCGTTGCCCAGTTTCTTGATGAGCTGCAGCGAATCACGCGGGATTTCCCAAACATCTTTGGTTTTGACGGAAAGGTCTGCTAGCTTGGGCATCCCCTTGTGGCAGGGCACAGCCAGGCGGCAGCAGAGCCCCGCAGCTCTCTCTTGCCAAAGGAAGGAGAGAGAGAGAGATCAAAAGAAACAGAGAAAATGATGAGAGAGCAGACACAAATACTTCACAAAAGTTGCTTTCGCAGGACTCTTAAAATCTCCTAAAACCATCAATATACCCTGTTGAGAAAAGAGTACTGGATGCCTTCACAAAATGGCTTGCATGGGAGGTGGGGAAGTTATTCACAAAATGGCTGCCATGGAAGGTGGGGAAGTTATTCACAAAATGGCTGCCATGGGAGGTGGGGAAGTTATTCACAAAGTGGCTGCCATGGGAGGTGGGGAAGTTATTCACAAAATGGCTGCCATGGGAGGTGGGGAAGTTATTCACAAAATGGCTGCCATGGGAGGTGGGGAAGTTATTCACAAAATGGCTGCCATGGGAGGTGGGGAAGTTATTCACAAAATGGCTGCTATGGGAGGTGGGGAAATTATTCACAAAATGGCTGCCATGGGAGGTGGGGGAGGTATTCACAAAATGGCTGCCATGGGAGGTGGGGAAGTTATTCACAAAATGGCTGCCATCTGTACGGGTGTTACAATGGGAGGTTCCAAGCCAAGCATCATCCTACAAGTGAGGCAGAGGAAAGCCAGGATTGGCTCTCTGCTTTAGGGAAGAAACCAGCAAATTGGTAGGTACCATGGTGGGAATCACTGCATTATAGCAATTGCTCACTTAGTGGACCTTGGCTAGCCCATCCGAGATACTCCAATGTCAAATGACCATGATAGTGCAGCCGAAGAGCAATAGCCAAGGATTTAAGCCAAAGAGTAAGTGATGAGCTCCTGGTGTGTAAATACCAGCCCAGCATTTCTTTGATCCAGCGAACACCGTTCACCCTCCCCCAAGAGGGTTTCCTGGAACTCAGACTGCCCCCCTGCCTTACCGACGTAATGCTGGACCAGTTGCTGCACAGTCTCAAACTGAGCCCGTGTGGTGATGTAATAGCCTCCGTTGTCCAGCTTCCGGATCTTATAGTGCTTGACATGGTCACCTTTCACCTCGTCCCAATCGCGGATAGACAGAGAATAGGCACCTGCCAGAAGCGGAAGCAGAGGGAAGGTTACGCTCAGAGGATTTCCAAAAAGACAGAACCAACGTCTCTTAGGGAGTATCTCATTGAAAGCGCTTTTGTCTGCATCAGTTTATTGGGGGTGGGGGTGGGAACCAAGGCAACCATCTACTCATGCAGCTGAATGAGTTGGTTGAAATGGGAGGTGCAAGCAGAAAAAACTCCAGTGTTCATCCTCCCTGCTGATGCAAAATTAGTTCAGCAAGAAGAGACGCTCTATAGCTTTTTTTTGCATGTCCTGCTTTTGGGTTTATTCAACCACATCACATATTTAACGGCCCAGTTATGGATGACATGCCATTTAGTCTGAAGGGATTGAGTTTAATTTCCTCCCTTGATGACCACTTTCCTCCTCCTTCTTCTCCTCTTCTGCAGAGCCCTCTGGGTTAGGTTAGGCTGAGAGAGAGTGACTGGCCCGAGGTCACCCAGCAAGCTTCCACGGCAGAGTGGGGACTCGATCCAGGGACTTTCAAATCCTAGTTCAGTTATTCTCAATGAGAAGGAGGATGGTTGCTCAAGTCCCAGTTTTAAGGCTCTTAGCGTATCAGGCTCAGAGTGGTTCACTGTGACTGGCAAGCCAGAGCTCAGAGTGGTCAGAGTGGTACACTGTGACTTTCGCATCACCTCATGCCTGATTGTTTTAACTGGAGATACCGGGGACTGTGCCGGGGACCTTTTGCAAGCAAAGCAGAATCTCTGCCACTCAGGCCATTTGAATGATGCCTCCTGATTTAAATCCCATCGTCCAGGTGGAAACATTATTGAGATGTAGTGACCCAAGACACCAGCAGATGGTGTAATAACACAGGAGTCAAAAGTTTTAAAGGGGCTCTTTCTCTTCTTTCTCCTAGGTATATCCAAGCGGGCAGCCGTGTTGGTCTGAAGTAGTTGAACAAAGCAGCAGTCAAGTTTCACCTTTAAGACCAACCAAGTTTTATTTAGAACGTAAGCTTTCACGTGCCCTCTAAGCACATCCCCTCATCTGATGAAGTGAAGAAGAAGATGATGATGATATTGGATTTATATCCCGCCCTCCACTCCGAAGAGTCTCAGAGTGGCTCACAATCTCCTTTCCCTTCCCGCCCCCCACAACAGACACCCTGTGAGGTAGATGAAGATATTGGATTTATATCCCGCCCTCCACTCCGAAGAGTCTCAGAGTGGCTCACAATCTCCTTTCCCTTCCTCCCCCACAACAGACACCCTGTGAGGTAGATGAAGATATTGGATTTATATCCCGCCCTCCACTCCGAAGAGCCTCAGAGCGGCTCACAATCTCCTTTCCCTTCCCGCCCCCCACAACAGACACCCTGTGAGGTAGATGAAGATATTGGATTTATATCCCACCCTCCACTCCAAAGAGTCTCAGAGCGGCTCACAATCTCCTTTACCTTCCTCCCCCACAACAGACACCCTGTGAGGTAGATGAAGATATTGGATTTATATCCCGCCCTCCACTCCGAAGAGTCTCAGAGCGGCTCACAATCTCCTTTACCTTCCTCCCCCACAACAGTCACCCTGTGAGGTAGATGAAGATATTGGATTTATATCCCACCCTCCGCTCCGAAGAGTCTCAGAGCGGCTCACAATCTCCTTTACCTTCCTCCCCCACAACAGACACCCTGTGAGGTGGGTGGGGCTGGAGAGGGCTCTCACAGCAGCTGCCCTTTCAAGGACAACTCTTGTGAGAGCTATGGCTGACACAAGGCCATTCCAGCAGGTGCAAGTGGAGGAGTGGGGAATCAAACCTGGTTCTCCCAGATACGAGTCCGCACACTTAACCACTACACCAAACTGGCTCTCCGTGTGCTTAGAGAGCACACGAAAGCTTACATTCTAAATAAAGGTTGGTCTCAAAGGTGCGACTTGACTCCAGCTTTGTTCTCCTAGGTATGGCAGTGACGTCCTCGCAATCTGTGACCGATTTCGCACTAGGCTTGTTCTGGGTGGAGAGCCCTTTTGCTTCCGGCATTTCTCTCCGTTTCTGCACAAGCTGCTCCGGAGTTGCAAGTTGGCATGACACTTTTCCGCAGAAAGCGAGATCCTCTTACAAGCAGTTTCTGCTTGCTGCGGAAAAGCCACGTGCCAATTCGCAGCTCCGGGGCAGCTTGTGCGGAAACCAAGAGAAACACCGGGGGCAAAAGGGATCTTCACTCAGGACAAGCCCTAGTGCAAAATCGGTATGAGTGTATTGCCTTCTCTGGTTTTGCAGCTTCATTCGTTCTCACACCCACTGTACTCAAAAAGTGTGACTTTTGCTATATTACACTTCTACTAGCCTAACACAAGCACAAAGTTAAATTCTGAGGTCCAAACTGCACGATGCATTCAGACGTCACATGAGTGGTTTGTATATTTACTGCAACTGCACCCCCCCCCCCAAGTGGGGAAAACAGTGCTCCTCTGCAGCTGTTTTCTGGCTATGTAGAATATGAAAAAGTACTCAAATGTATTGTGTAGTTTGAACCTGATAACCTGGCCACAACTAACAGTTTCCCTTATTTATATAATTTGATTTGTAACCAGCTCTCCCTGAAAGCAGCTCCAGGTGATCATTAGGCATTCTGGACCCCAGGATTGGCCAGTGCCCTCTGAATTCCACACTGGTATCAAATGAATGTGGGAGGTCCTCACTAGACATATAGACACACATCCACACACACAAAGGGCGGGGCGGGGGTAGGTTGTAAACTGCCTCATCCAAATGCTGTGAAACACAGGAAGCAGAGAAGTAGCTACAAAACATCCCAATATAATCAAGAAAAGTGCTCCCGGCAGCAGTGAACTGGGGATAAAGCAAGCTCCCTGGTTTCGCTAAGCTGGAAAACTGGCCAAGGGATCACATAAGCGACTGTCAGAAAAGCAATGGGTGGTGGAATCAAAGAAAAGCCACAAAAGGTGTAGGGCTGGGGGTAGGAGGATGACACTCAAACCCCAGAGACTGAAGGCCTGTGCTGTCGGCAGGCAAGGGAAGGAGAGGAAAGCGATCCCTTGAGAGCTTCTCTACCTATCCTCTTTTTATCTTTCCCCTCCTCCAAGGAATTCAGGGTAGCAGTGGAAGTTCTCTCTTCCTGTGCTTAATCTACTTGTGAAGAAAAATAAGGATAAAGGGAGTGACTGATCCACAGTTATCCCACTGGGATTCCTGGCTGAATGGAAAGCTGAATGTGGGTCTCTCCAGCTCTCTAACCATTAGCCTTGCATTTCCTCCCCTCCA
Organism: Heteronotia binoei; assembly: GCF_032191835.1. Classification (NCBI taxonomy): domain Eukaryota; kingdom Metazoa; phylum Chordata; class Lepidosauria; order Squamata; family Gekkonidae; genus Heteronotia; species Heteronotia binoei. The sequence goes on along the minus strand of NC_083239.1, from coordinate 6,728,162 downwards.
GGCAGTTGGCTGTCTTAATTTCCACATACTGATTCAAATTAATCAGTTCTCGAACTGGAAGGGTTTTAGAGGCCATCTAATTTAACTCTCTGGCCATTGCAGGAAATCTAAAACTAGAGAATCCCTTGAGAGACAGACGTCCGCTCTCTTCTGGAAGATCTCCAGCAAGGGGAAGCCAAGCCACCCCTTAGGTAACTGCCTCCACTGATGATCTTCTAGCCCAAGTCTTCCCCACCCCCCCTTACTGTTTAATCTTCTCTGGATTGCAAATGAACATTCAGTTCTGCCTGAATTTTGGTTTTTTTTGCTTGCTATATGGATGTGTGAAAATTAAAAAGTGTGAAAAAAATTTAAAAGCCAAGATGATATGCAAAACCAAAAAAAAAAGATTTTTTTTTTTGTTAAAAAAGCTCACTTTTTACAGCTGGTTTCACAGATCTGCTTGTGTTATGTATCCATATTGTATAGACTTTTATGAATAAACTGGGAAGAAGGCCCGTTGTGGTGACAAATACAATGGGCTCTAGAAGCAGGCTCTGGGTGAGTGCCCCCCCCCCACAAGACTTGGTGTCTTCTCAACCACCCAAGCGAAGGCATTCTCTCCTTGCCCTCCACACACACATACCTCAAGGGGAACTGATCTCTGCCATCTGGAGAGCAGTTGTAATTCTGAGCGATCTCCATCCCTCACCTAGAGATTGGCAACAGTGGTTCCCAGGAGGAAATGGCATTGTACATGCCTGAGATCCCAGCCTCCCTCAAATCCCACCCTTTCCAGGCACCACCCCTTAAATCCCTAGAAAATTTCCTAACCTGAAGTTGGCAACCCTATCTCCTTCCCTTTAACTGCCCCTCTGACTTCAGCTTTCCATTGCCTTCCCCCTCCCTGCAGCCTCTATGTAGGAAAAGGACTGTCTTTCTCCACAGACCAAAGCAGCTCATATCATTCTCCTCTCCCCCCTTTGACCTGAACAACAACCCTGTGATGTAGGTTAGGGTGGAAGTCTGTGACTGGTCTGAAATCACCCAGTCGGCTTCCACAGCAAGAAATTGTGTCTGGCAGGAATTTCCCACCAACCTGGAACCGGCAGCCATAGTCAGGACTGGCCCCAGTGAGTTCTGCCTCAGAGGCCTTTAGTGATACCTTTCAGACCAACACTCTCTCTATGATAACGTTGCTCAGCTTAAGAGGATCCCTGCCACTAGGCAATCTAGATGTTTCCATAGGGTGCCAGCCTCCAGGGGGCACCAAACTGGGTGCCCCCCATGTGATTCGGTGAGGCAGCTGCCCAGTGGCTGCCTCTCTGAGTTCCCCCCATGCCTCTCAGGGGTCTCCTGAGAGGCGCCAGTGGCCGGGGCTGTCTCCCTGCTTTTTCACCCCTGGGGTGCAAACTCAGGGAAAGGATCTCTCTCCCCCCCACACTCCATCCTATCCTATTAGCCCATAGGATAGAATGGAGGGATTGGGCCGCCTCTGCAACGTGACCCCAGAAAAGGGGTTTAAAAATGTACATGTATTCACTGTAACAAGCGAACAGCACTTCTGAATTCTAACATAAGAACATAAGAGAAGCCATGTTGGATCAGGTCAATGGCCCATCCAGTCCAACACTCTGCCACACAGTGGCAAACAATTTTATATATACACACACACTGTGGCTAATAGCCACTGATGGACCTCTGCGCCATATTTTTATCTAAACCCCTCTTGAAGGTGGCGATGCTTGTGGCTGCCACCACCTCCTGTGGCAGTGAATTCCACATGTTAATCACCCTTTGGGTGAAGAAGTACTTCCTTTTATCCGTTTTAACCTGGCTGCTCAGCTTTCTAATTCTATCCTATAGGCCACACTGCCATCTGAATGGTCACACAAAGACTTTCCTCAGCAGATTCTATGGAACAGAAGTGCTGTTCACTTGTTACTTGTGAATATATGTAAACTTTGAATGTATGTATGTATTGTAAGAAACAGCCAACGTGCATTCACCTCGCAACTGAAACTGGGGGCCAGCAACTGGAAAAACCATGATCTAGATAGCCCGGGCTAGCCCAAAGTTGTCAGATATAGAAAGCTGAGCGGGTCGACCCTGGCTAGTATTTGGATGGGAGACCTCCAAGGAATACCAGAGTTGTGATGTGGAAGCAGACTTAATAAGTATGCCATCTCTGAGCATCTCTTGCCTTGAAAACCACACGAGGTTGCCTTAAGTCAGCTGTGACTCCACAGCGCTTAGCACCACCACCTAGAAAAATGTTTGGCTTCAGTCACACGTTCAGCTATACATGCGTTACTCAAAACGTATACAAAGAAAAAGCAAGTGTACATTGTACATTGATTGTACATGCTTTTACTTTCACCTGCAAACAGGGCTGCTGTATTCTTAAGAGAGTTACATCCTTCTAAACCCATTGACTGCAGTGGACTTAGCGGAGCGTAACTCTGCCTAGGACTGAACTGTTAGGCTTGTAAACCCACCCAGATCAAGATGCGTATCATGACATATTGCAAACACATCCAATAGACAATACTGAAAGAAAAACTCTAAATCTTAACGTGCTTAATCAGTCATACCATACCAAACCTTTAATGGCATAATAGATTCAGATAAAAATACACAGAATATTAAAATTTAAACATTGGCGATAAAATCAAGATAAAACCGAGCGTACAGATGCATTCAAACATGGTCAGAATTAAATTTAAGGATGTCAGCCAGAAATTTTGCCACAGCCTCACTAACCACCCCCTCAGTATCACTCAATAAATAATAACAGGGTGGCAGAATAGACAAATCTGGAGAAAAAGAAAGCTTGCCAAATAAATCTTTACGGAGGTTATGGTATAAAGAACAATCAAGCAATATATGCTGGATTGAGTCAGGGGTATTCGCTCCACAGGAGCAAAGTCTGTCGGCTAAAGGGACTCGCTGATATCTCCCTTGTAAAACTTTGGAGGGAAACGCGTTTAGTCTAGCCAACATAAATGCCCTGCGATGACTTGGAGTGGTTAGGTCTGATAGATAATTGGGCATTTTGCCACAAAAAGCATAAAGACCTAAGGAAGCTGGAGAGCAAATATAAGGGTCAGTTGGCCGTAATTTTGTATCCTCCGATTCCCATAGTCTCAGTTTAATACATCTGAAGATATATGACTCATCAGCGGTAGAAAAATCATCTACCTCTAACCCCAATTGATTGAGTTTAGACAGAAGCACTGCTGTCCAGGATGAAATATATGGGTCTCTTTTCATACAATCAAGAAGGCTGTTGGGATCTGTTCTAAAATGAATTTTGAGCCAGAATTTAAACACTGCAATCCAGGCTTTTGTCTCCACCAAAGACTGACCCACTTCAGAGCAGACAGCAAAGTAGGACACACATTTTGGCAAACCAAGAATTTGTCTAAAGAATGAGGCTTGAATGCCCTCCACTTTCCTGGTAAAAGCTGAGATCCAAATAGGGATACCATAGAGGATTTGGGCAAGCGTTTTGGCTTTGAACACTTTAATAGCTGCTTAATCAGTCACAGCCTCTCTAAATGACATATTTCTTGGAGCTCCTTCAAAGCTCCATAAAAGAATGGCACATTCCTCTCATACGTACATAAGAGCTGTCAATTTGCAGCTGACTCACGGCTTCCATGGGGATGGGACGGTGGCTCAGTGGTAGAGCATCTGCTTGGGAAGCAGAAGGTCCCAGGTTCAATCCCCGGCATCTCCAACTAAAAGGGTCCAGGCAAATAGGTGTGAAAAACCTCAGCTTGAGACCCTGGAGAGCCGCTGCCAGTCTGAGAAGACAAGACTGACTTTGATGGACCGAGGGTCTGATTCAGTATAAGGCAGCTTCATATGTTCATATGTTCCAAGGCAAATGAGAAGTAGAGGTGGGTTGCTGTTATCTTCTTCTGCAGAGTCTTCCTTGGTGGTCTCTCTTCCAAATAGCAGCCCATTGTAGCTCCCAAGATCAGATGAGGTTTGGCTGTATCTTGCTGCCTTCCCTCCCACAATCCTCTCATGAGGAACTGATAATCTCAATGGAGCACTTGTGGGATCACTTGTTTGAGGGTAAACTCTAAGGTCTCAGATCATGCTTTCTTTTTTTTTTTGCTTCCTCCCCCCCACAGGTAAGAAGATTTTGACAGGTAATTCACACATGTACATTCTGAAGGGACAAAGTCATAAGAACATAAGAGAAGCTACGTTGGATCATGCCAACGGCCCATCCAGTCCAACACTCTCCCACACAGTGGCCAAAACAAGCAGGTATCATCAGGAGGTCCACTAATGGGGACACTAGAAGCTGCCAAAGCACCAAGTCTTGTGAAAGGACTATACTAGTGGCACGTTTTGGCAATTTTAGACTCTGAACTTAATTGTCTTGGGGGAATGGCAATGGGGGGAGACTAACCCCCCCCTCCAAATCCACAGCCTTGTTCCACATCTGGCTTCCCTTCTGCAGCTACGGGGGGGGGGGGGAGAGCCAAACCCATCAGGAAGATTGGTGGAAACCATTATTAAAGAGAGAATTAATAGGCACATTCAACAAAAATTATTGAGGAAGACTCAGCATGGGTTCTGTAAGGGAAGATCTTGTCTCACTAACCTGTTAGAGAACTTTGAGGGGGTGGACAAACGTGGACAAAGGGGACCCAATAGATGTTGTTTACCTTGACTTCCAGAAAGCTTTTGATAAATTTCCTCATCAAAGACTCCTAAGTAAGCTCAAGAGTTGTGGGGTAAAGGGACAAGTCCTCTTGTGGATCAAAAATTGTCTAATAGGAAACAGAGAGTGAGTATAAATGGGCAATTTTCTCAGTGGAAGGTGGTAAGCAGTGGGGTACCGCAGGGCTTAGTATTGGGTCCAATGCTTTTTAACTTGTTCATTAATGATTTGGAGCTGGGAGTAAGCAGTGAAGTGGTTAAGCTTGTGGATGATACTAAATTGTTCAGGTTGGTGATAACCAGGGAGGATTGTGAGGCACGCCAAAGGAATCTGCTGAGGCTGGGTGAGTGGGCATCAACATGACAAATGAAGTTCAACATGGCCAAGTGCAAAGTAATGCACACTGGGGCCGAAAATCCTAACTATAAATCAAGTAGATGGGGTGTGAACTGGTGGAGACTCACTAAGAGAGAGATCTTGGGGTCGTAGTAGATAACTCACTGAAAACGTTGAGACAGTGTGCAACTGCAATAAAAAAGGCCAACGTTATGCTGGGAATTATGAAGACGGGAATTGAAAACAAACCAGCCGGTATCATAATGCCCCTGTATAAATCAATGGTGCAGCCTCATTTAGAGTACTGATCCAACAGGGCTTCTCTTATGTTCTTACAAGTTCCAGTTCAAAAACTCTAGCACCTTTCCTCCTTGTCCATCATGTCAATGCAAGACAGGCCCCTAAAACTGTGTTGTCAACACAGTAGAACCCAGAAGCTTGTCCCGGAGGTTAGAAAGAAAGGAGCGTAAGTACCTTTGGTGGTCTCACTCTCGCGGATGAGGAAGGTTCCCCGAGGACTGCCATGGCACAAGAGCTGCCTCTCTGCATCTTTACGGCCAATTTTCCCAAAGTACCACCTGGGGAAGAAGACATGCGTGTGAATCCATGAAGCTGCTTTACATGGACTGATGGTCCCTCAGTCTCTGAATCAGGAGGGCCCCAGCAATAGAGAATTAAGCCTGCTCTGATCGGCATGATATCATCCTAGGCTCCATGTCCAGCATTTGATGGAAAGCTAGGAATTAGATTACTAAAATTCGTGCCAAGCTATTCGGCCTAGAAGTTAGTCTGAAGAAGACAGAAGTTCTCCACCAGCCTGCACCCCAGGAAGATTATCACCCTCCCTGCATCACTGTGGGTGAATCAGTTCTGAAGACAGTCCAGCAGTTCAGCTACCTGGGGTGCATCATCTCCTCAGATGCCAAGATCGACAAGGAGATTGACAACAGGCTGGCAAAGGCAAACCGTGCCTTTGGCCGACTGCACAAAAGAGTGTGGAGCAACAAGCATCTGAAAAAAGGCACAAAGATCAATGTTTACAAAGCGGTTGTGATGACAACCCTCATCTACGGCTCCGAATCGTGGGTTTTATACCGTCATCACCTGCGACTCCTTGAGCGCTTTCATCAGCGCTGCCTTCGCACCATCCTCAACATCCACTGGAGTGACTTTGTGACCAACACTGAAGTCCTCAAGAGGGCGGAGGTTACCAGCATCGAGGCACTGCTGTTGAAGACGCAGCTGCGCTGGGCAGGGCATATTTCTAGGATGGAAAACCACCGCCTTCCCAAGATTGCCCTGTATGGCGAACTCTCCACCGGCCATCGAAATAGAGGGGCACCAAAGAAGAGGTACAAGGACTCCTTGAAGAAATCCCTTAGCACCTGTCACATCAACCATCACCAGTGGTCTGACCTAGCCTCAGATCGCAAAGCATGGAGGCACACCATCCACCAGGCTGTCTCTTCCTTTGAGAACACACGCATAGCTGGTCTTGAGGACAAAAGGAGATTGAGGAAGAATCGCACTGCTACAGGACCAACCCTAAATCAGACTTTTCCCTGCAGCCGCTGTGGCCGGACCTGCCTGTCCCACATTGGTCTTGTCAGCCACCAGCGAGCCTGCAGCAAACGTGGACTATTGCACCCTTCTTAAATCTTCGTTCGCGAAGCCAAGCCGAGAGAGAGATACCGAGCTAGGTCATTTGTCCACCTGGTTTGGTACTAACTTCTCTGACTGGCAGCAATTCTCCAATGTTTTTCCCGCATCATCTTCTACTTGACCCTTTTAGCTGGAAATGTAATGTAAAATTTTATTTATATCCCGCCCTCCCCCGCCGAAGCAGGCTCAGGGCGGCTAACAGCACTTCAAGTAAACAATACAATAATAAAACATTAAATTCACATTAAAATTCACATTAAAACAATCCATGATTAAAACATTCCTAAATCAACACTGGCGGTAAACATTATTAATCTAACGGTAAACACTAATTCAGTTATTGGTAAACGCCTGTTTGAAGAGGACGGTCTTGCAGGCCCTGCGGAACTGATCTAAGTTCCGCGGGGCCCGCACCTCCTCTGGGAGCTGGTTCCAGAATTGTGGGGCCGCAGCGGAAAAGGCCCGAGTGCGGGTGCTTTGAAGTTTGACTTCTTTTGACCCAGGGATATTCAGTCTGCTTTTTCCCACTGACCTCAGTGCTCTCTGGGGCTCATATGGGGAGAGACGGTCCCTCAGGTCGGTCGGTCCTTGGCCATATAGGGTTTTAAAGGTTATGACCAGCACTTTGTACTGGATCCGGTATACAATCGGCAGCCAGTGCAGTCCGCGCAGCCCCGGCCGTATATGCTCCCATCTTGGGAGACCAAGTAACAGCCTGGCCGCCGCATTCTGCACCAGCTGCAGCTCCCGGGTCTGGTACAGAGGCAGCCCCATGTAGAGAGCGTTACAGTAGTCCAGTCTTGAGGTGACCGTCGCGTGCCTCCTGGGGTTCAAACCTGGCTCCGCCAGTAAGCCACAGTCCCCACCCCACAATGTAAAATACTGAACAAATGAAATTGCCTTCTATTGAGTCGGACAATTGATCTATCAAGGCTCCTCTGACTGGTAAATGCTCTGTAATGTCTCAAGAGGACCAGCCCCATAGCCAGAAAACGTGGCTTTGAGGAGCTGTGGAATTTTTTTTGGGGGGGGGGGAGCTTGTGGGCCCCCTCAACATGGTGACATCAAAAGTGACATCACCATGAGTGACCCTCAGAGTGTGAGTCGGCTCTCCGAGAGGTCTTGGAGAACCAACTCACTGGCAGCCAGCGAGTCGATTCTCTGAGAGCTCTCAGAGACCTGTCAGAGAATCAAAGAGGAGGCACAGTGAGTTGTTGGGACAAGCCGTTCTTCAAGGGTCTGCCCCGGTGCCCCATTGCATCTGTGTCAGCCAGCCAGCCAGCTCTCCAAGAGCTCTCCGGGAAGTCTCAGAGAGCTCTTAGAGAGCCAACTTGCTGGCTGGTGCAGACGCAATGAGGTGAGGTGTGCCTGGAAAATCAGGGTGCTCCACCATGACTGCAGAGGACTCTCGTGTAATCTACTAAATGACCCCTTTAAATGCATATTCCATGGATTGAACTTGGAGCCTTCTGCAAGCAAAGCAGATGCCCTGCCACTGAGCCACAGCCCCATCTCACATATATGCGGTGCATCCCACCATGAGATTCTAAAGGCAGAAGGCAGCAAGGGTAGAGCCCGTGTCATGGGTGCTGGGGGCCCTGCAGAAGAAGCCGAGCCTGCAGAAGAAACTGTGCCCCTGCCACCTGCACCAGTGCCCCTGCCTCCTGCTGGAGAAGATCCAAGCCCCCCTGCCTCGCCCTCTCGGGTGGCTCGTGTGCGTGACCGCCTTCGTCAGGACCTCAGGGATCGGAGGAGGGCAGCACGCTCACGAGCAAGACGCTCCCTGAGCCCTGAGTTTTGAAAGGATTCTGGCCCTTCTAGGAGTGAGGATGCTTGAGTCTCAGCAGGATCCTGGCTGCCCTCTGAGTCAGCAATTAGCCCAAATGGGCAACAGACAGCAGAGGGCTATATAGCTGTGGGCTTTGAGAGAAGGCTTTGTGGAAGCAACTAGTCATCTCCCTGACGTCCTAGCATCCACTTCGGCTTTTGACTTTAGACCTCCTGACCTTGGCTTGACTTCTGGACCCCCTGACTACGGCTTCTGAACCTCTGACCTACGATACCTGGACGACGATTTGGCTTTGGCACCTTGGACACTCTTGCTCACCGGTTACAGACCTTGGACTGCCCCTGGACTTCGCCTGGCCTGGCCCCTGCTCGTGATAGCCCGCCTCAAGAGGAGCCTTACAGGTTTTCCTGGATGAGGCATACGCCTTGGACCCATTCCAGTCCGGCTTTCGCCCGGGCCGTGGGACGGAGACTGTCCTAGTCGCTCTCACAGATGACCTAAAACGGCATCTGGATCAAGGCGGATCAGCACTGCTGATACTTCTCGATCTGTCAGCAACATTTGACACGGTCGATTACGACCTTATGACCCGCCGCCTCGCCATCTCCGGAGTTCGGGGGGTGGCCTTCCAATGGTTTTCCTCCTTTCTCCGGGGACGGGGACAAAAGGTGGTGCTTGGCGAGCAGACTTCCTTGTGGCATCCTCTTGTATGTGGAGTGCTGAAGGGAGCCATTCTCTCGCCAATATTATTTAACATCTACATGAGCCCCCTTGCCCAGATTGCCCGAAGTTTGGGGCTGGGTTGTCACCAGTATGCTGATGACACCCAGCTCTATCTGTTGATGGGTGGCCGGCCAGTCGCAGCCCCGACCAGTTGTTCGAGGCAATGGGAGCCATGGCTGGATGGTTACAACAGAGCCGGCTGAAGCTGAATCCAGCTAAGATGGAGGTCCTGTACCTGAGTTGGGGTGGGATGGGTATGGGCATTGAGCTCCCAGCTTTGGACAGTGCCACATTGGTGCCAGCCCAAAAGGTGAGGAGCTTGGGAGTGACCTTGGATGCCTCCCTTTCCATGGAGGCCCAGACCACGACGGTTGCCAGGTCTGCCTTTTGTTATCTTTGGCGAATCAGGCAGCTAGCACCATATCTATCCCCCCCAGGACCTGGCTACAGTGATCCATGCAATGGTCACTTCCAGACTAGACTACTGGAACTCGCTCTACGCTGGCTTACCCTTGAGACTGATCCGGAAACTGCAGCGGGTGCAGAATGCGGCGGCTCGCCTGCTGACAGCACCACCTTTACGGGTGGGCATTCAGCCGGCGCTCCGCAGTCTGCACTGGCTGCCCATCGAGTACCGGATCTACTTCAAGGTTCTAGTGCTAACATTTAAAGCCTTACCCAGCCTGGGACCAACATACCTGTGGGACCTTCTCTTTCCATATATGCCCAGGAGGTCGTTACGTTCGCCCTCTCAACATCTGTTGGCCGTCCCCGGCCCAAGAGACGCCCGTCTCATCTCAACTGGGGCCAGGGATTTTTCAGTCCTGGCCCCAACCTGGTGGAATCAGCTCCCTATTGAGATCCGGGCCCTGTCTGGCTTATTAGCCTTCCGTAGGGCCTGTAAAACGGAGCTGTTCCGCCAGGCTTTTAGCGGAGGCTGCGGGCGTCTATTCTAGATCTGGTTGGCCCCCCCGGCCAGCACTGTCATCTATGCTAGGAACTGGAATAAAAACTGCCATCCCTATGAGACATCATGATGTGAGATGGCTAGGCTGGGCAATAGGTGATGTCACGGTAATCGGAGTGCTGTGTCACGGGCTGGGGCAAAGTCCAGGGGCAGTCCAAGGTCTGTAGCCAGTGAGCAAAGAGGGCCCAAGGCGCCAAAACCGAATCGCAGTCCAGGTATCGCAGGTCAGAGGTTCAGAAGCCGAAGTCAGGGGGTCCAGGAGTCAAAGCCAAAGTCAGGGGGTCCAGAAGCCAAAGTCAAAAGCCGAAGTGGATGCTAGAACGTCAGGTAAGTGACTAGTTGCTTCCACAAAGCCTCCTCCCAAAGCCCACAGCTATATAGCCCTCTGCTGTCTGTTGCCCATTTGGGCTAATTGCTGGCTCAGAGAGGCAGCCAGGATCCTGCTGAGACTCAAGCATCCTCACTCTTAAAAGGGCCAGAATCCTTTCAAAACTCAGGGCTCAGGGAGCGTCTGGCTCGTGAGCGTGCCGCCCTCCTCCAATCCCTGAGGTCCTGACGAAGGCGGTCACGCACACGAGCCACCCGAGAGGGCGAGGCAGGGGGGCTTGGATCTTCTCCAGCAGGAGGCAGGGGCACTGGTGCAGGTGGCAGGGGCACAGTTTCTTCTGCAGGCTCAGCTTCTTCTGCAGGGTCCCCAGTACCCATGACATGCTGTTGAGTTGTCTGTTTTAAAATGTCTTTATTGTATTTTATTGTTTTATTATATGTTGTACTCCGCCCTGAGCCCTACGGGGAATGGGCAGAATAGAAATTTACTAAAATAAATAAAAACAAATAAAATAAATAAATAGCGACGTAAGCGGCAGATTGACAATGCAATCCTCTGCAAAGTTATTCCAGCCTAAGCGCATTGAAATCAAGGGGCTTAAACTGGAGTACATCTACAGAGGTCTGCACCAGGGCCTTTTTTTTTGAGCAGGAACACACAGGAACGCAGTTCCAGCTGGCTTGGTGCCAGGGGAGTGGGCTTAATATGCAAATGAGTCCCTCCTGAGCTTTTTCTACAAAAAAAGGCCCTGCACGATATAGCACAGCTGTTGTAATGCAAATCTTCGCTGAGCATTAACTTTGATCCTGTCAGATGAGGGTCTGCAGCACTGAGTGCGGAAGGAGGTCTGAGGTAACAAAGTCTGGGTTCGTAGGAGCAGGACATCGTGGCAGAAGAATGGGCGGCACTAGACTGTAGGTGCCCTCTCATGGATTGCTGCCTTGACGTGGCGAGAGGGCTTGCGCGGTTCAGTGAGGCTGTGGGCTATGCCATGCAGGGCCATCCAAGAGGGACAGGCCACAGCTGAGAACCCAGACAAAATGTGATCCCCTGGAGAAGGAAATGGCAACCCATTCCAGAATCCTTGCCAAGAGAACCTCATGGATGGCTACAAAAGGCTAAAAGATATGACGCTGGAAGATGAGCCCCTCAGGTTAGAAGGTGCCCAATATGCTACTGGGGAAGAGCAGAGGGCAAGTCCAAGTAACCGCAGAAAGAGTGAAGCGGCTGGGCCAAAGCCGAAAGGACACTCAGCTGTGGATGGTGAAAGGAAAGTCCGATGCTGCAAAGAACAATACTGCATTGGAACGTGGAATGTAAGTTCTATGATTCAAGGTAAGCTGGATGTAGTCAAACAAGAGATGGCAAGACTGAACATCGACATCTTGGGAATCAGCAAACTAAAATGGATGGGAATGGGTGAATTTAACTCAGAGGATCACTACATCTATTATTGTGGGCAAGAGTCTACACATGGACATCACCTGATGGGCAACACAGAAATCAGACTGATTATATACTCTGCAATCAAAGATGGAGAAGCTCCTTACAGTCAGCAAAAACAAGACCTGGAGCTGACTGTGGCTCAGATCATGAGCTACTCATTGCAAAATTCAGGCTTAAACTGAAGAAAACGGGAAGCCAGCAGGCCATTCAGGTTTGACCTTGATCACATCCCTTATGAATATACAATGGAGGTGAAGAATAGGTTTAAGGAACAAGAGTTGATAGACAGAGTGCCTGAAGAACTATGGATGGAGGTTCATGACACTGTACAGAAGGCAGCAATCAGCACCATCCCAAAGAAAAAGAAATGCAAGAAAGCAAAGTGGCTGTTTGATGAGGCTTTACAAATAGCTGAGGAAAGAAGGAAAGTGAAAGGCAAAGGTGAAAAGGAAAAATTCACCCAACTAAATGCAGATGCAGAACAGCAAGGAGAGATAAGGAGGTCTTCCTGAAGGAACAATGCAAAGCAATAGAGGAAAATAATAGAACGGGAAGGACAAGAGATCTCTTCAAGAAAATTGGAGAAATCAAAGGAACGTTTCGTGCAAATATGGACATGATAAAGGACAAAAACGGTAGGGACCTAACAGAAGCAGAAGAGATCAGGAAGAGGTGGCAAGAAAACACAGAAGAATTACACATGAAGTATCTCAATGTCCTTGACAACCGTGACAGTGAAATCGCTGACCTTGAGCCAGACATTTTTTAAATTTATTTATTTTTATTTATTTGGGATTTATATCCCGCCCTTCCCACGGATGGCTCAGGGCTGTGAAGTCAAATGGGCTTTAGAAAGCATTACTAACAACAAAGCAAGCTGAGATGATGGTATCCCAGTTGAGCTATTCAAAGTCCTAAAAGATGATGCTATTAAAGTGATGCACACATTATGTCAACAAATTTAGAAAATGCAACAGTGGCCACAGATTTGGAAAAGGTCAGTTTATATTCCAGTCCCTAAGAAGGGTAATGCCAAGGAATGTTCAAACTATCGCACCATTGCACTCATTTCACATGCCAGCAAGGTCATGCTAAAGATCCTACAAGCTAGGCTTCAGCAGTATGTAGATCGAGAAGTACCAGAAGTTCAAGCTGGGTTTCGGAGAGGTAGAAGAACTAGAGATCAAATTGCCAACATTCGCTGGATTATGGAGAAAGCACAGGAGTATCAGAAAAACGTCTATTTCTGTTTCATTGACTACGCTAAAGCCTTTGATTGTGTGGATCACAACAAACTGTGGCAAGTCCTTAAAGAGATGGGAGTACCAGACCACCTCACGTGTCTCCTGAGAAAGGGTCAAGAAGCAACTGTCAGAATGGGATATGGAACAACTGATTGGTTTAGAATAGGAAAAGGAGTTCGACAAGGATGTATATTGTCACCCTGCTTATTTAATTTATATGCAGAGTACATCATGCAGAATGCTGGCCTGGATGAAGCACAAACCGGAATTAAGATTGCCGGGAAAAACATCAACAACCTCAGATATGCAGATGATAACACTCTAATGGCAGAAAGTGAGGAGGACCTAAAGAACCTCTTGTTGAGGGTGAAAGAGGAGAGCACAAAAGTAGGCTTGAAACTCAACATTAAAAAACCTAAGATCATGGCATTCGGCCCCATCACACCATAGCAAATAGAAGGGGAAGACATGGAAGAAGTGACAGATTTCACATTTCTGGGATCCAAGATCACTGCAGATGGTGACTGTAGCCATGAAATTAAAAGACGTTTGCTCCTTGGGAGGACAGCTATGGTGAACCGGGGCAGTATAATAAAAAGCAGAGACATCACCCTGCCAACAAAAGTCCATATAGTCAAAGCAATGGTATTCCCAGTAGTAATGTATGGCTGTGAGAGCTGGACCATAAGGAAGGTCGAGCACAAAAGAATAGATGCTTTTGAGCTGTGGTGCTGGAGAAGAATCTTGAGAGTCCCTTGGACTGCAAGAAGATCCAATCGGTGAGTCCTAAGGGAAATCAACCCAGACTGTTCCCGGGAAGGTCAGATGCTGAAGATGAAGCTCAAATCCTTTGGCCACCAAATGAGAAGGGAGCACTCACCGGAGAAGATCCTGATGCTGGGAAAGACAGAAGGCAGAAGAAGGAGGAGACGGCAAAAGATGAGATGGCTGGACAGCGTTACTGATGTAACTAACACGAATTTGAGCAGACTTTGGAGGATGGTGGAAGACAGGAGGGCCTGGCATGACTTTGGGCGTTTTCGCACAGGGCTTACCCTGGAGCGACGCCCCTCTTCACCGCGCAGCGTCTGCGCGGATTTCGCACCAACTGCTCCACAGAGCCGCGAAGAGCCACGGCTTTTGCGTCGCAAATGTAAACTGGTTTTTGGCGGTTTACATTTGCGACGCAAAAGCCGCGGCCCTTCGCGGCTCTTCCTGGTTTTGCGGAGCAGTTGGTGCGAAATCCGCGCAGACGCTGCGCGGTGAAGAGGGACGTTGCTTCGGGGTAAGACCTGTGCGAAAACGCCCTTTGTCTACGGGGTTGCAAAGACTCAGACTCGACTATGCGACTGAACAACAACAACAAAAAGACTGTATGTGAAGACTAATATTTTTTGAATGCTCCCCCATCTTAAAAACTCCCTACGAAGAGAAAATCAGTGCAGAAGGCGAAGAAAGGGGGTAGAACCATTCTCCCTGCCAAGCTAGCTTATTGTGTGCAGAGAGGGCTTTTTTTTTAAAAAGTAGAGGAACAATGAAAGATGGAATCATCCACCTGCAATCTGAAGACATGCAGTTGTGGGGGAGGCATTTTATAGCACAGTTCCCTGGTGCTTCTAGTTACATAACTCAAATATCAGTGTTGGGCAAGATTGTTCTCTGTCTCTGATCTAGGCTTCCCAATACCCAGGTCCCAGCGGGGGATCCCCCGCTTTTACAGGCTTCTCCCCGCCCCCAGCCAGCTGGCCGGCGGGGAAAGCCCCACCCCCCACAATCACCATGTCATTTAAAGCTCCTGCAGGTCCGTTTTTAAAATATGTGCCTTTAAGGCTGAGCAGGAAGCAGGAAACCGGAAGGGCTTCGGAGAACAGCCCCTCCCTTTGTTTTGCTTTCGTTTTCAGATCAAGTAAAGTTCTGCAGGAACAAGACCCAGTAAGTATTTGTGTGTGTGAGAGAGGGAGGGGGCAGGGGATTCCCTGGTTTGGAGGCCCTCCCCCCCCCCGCTTTAGAAAGTGTGTGGGGGGGAGGGAAATGTCTCCTGAGCACTCTATTATTCCCTATGGAGAACGATTCCCATAGGGAATAATGGGGAATTGATCCGTGGGTATTGGGGCTCTGGGGGGGGCCTATGTTTTGAGGTAGAGGCACCAAATTTTCAGTATAGCATCTAGTGCCTCTCCCCAAAATACCTCCCAAGTTTCAAAACAATTGGACCAGGGTGTCCAATTCTATGAGCCCCAAAAGATGGTGCCCCTATCCTTCATTATTTCCTATGGAAGAAAGGCATTGAAATGTGATTAAATGTGATGGCCAGAACTCCCTTGGAGTTCAATGATGCTTGTCACACTCTTGTTCCTGGCTCCACCCCAACGTCTCCTGGCTCTGCCCCCAAAGCTCCCAGATATTTCTTGAATTGGACTTATCAACCCTACTCTGATCCCAGAGAGCATGTCAGACGGTACTGAATCAGGTAGATGGATCAATGATCTAGCTTCACATAAGACAGGCTTGTCAACAGGGCACAGGATCAAGCCTCTTCGAGCACTAAGGCTTTCTGCTTGAGTGTACAGGGGGAGAACCTTTGCAGAAATATGTGCATATTTTTGGACAGCACAAACGTACCCCCTGCGAAGGTTACCCTACTTACTCTTCTGCTTGGATGGAGTCCACAGGTGCCACGTAATTGCTAGGAATGTAGCCTGTTGTTCCTGTGCTCAGAGATCTGGCCTCCCACCAGTCTCCCTCTCTGAAAAGACAGGAGAAAAACCACATGAGGCCAAACAGGACCTCGCTTCTATATCAGAGCAACCACTTTAAAAAACCCCCCACATAACTCTGGCATCTCTGGGGTATCTCTCAGTAAGGGACATGAACAGGAAACAAGGTAGCCGGTGCACTGCAGGGGTTTCAGTGCTCGATAAGGATTCAGGAGACCAGATTCAAATCAGTCGTGAGTGACTCTGAGCGTTTTCGCACTTACCTTAAGCCGGAGCGACGTCCCTCTTCACCGCACAGCGTCTGCACGGTTTTCGCACTAATTGCTCCGCAGCACCTGGAAGAGCTGCAAAGTCCCGCGGCTTTTGCGTCGCAAATGTAAACCGCCAAAAACCAGTTTACATTTGCGACGCAAAAGCTGTGGGACTTTGCGGCTCTTCCAGGTGCTGCGTTGCAATTAGTGCGAAAACCGTGCAGACGCCGCGCGGTGAAGAGGGACGTCGCTCCGGCTTAAGGTAAGTGCGAAAACGCTCTCTCTCTCAGCCTAACCTACCTCAAAGTGTTGTTGTAAGGGAAAATGCAGGCAAAGTTTCCATGCAGGAAACCTTGGCGGAAGGATGAAATAAAAAGTTTAAGGGAATGATAATAATCTCCAGCTGCCAGTCTGGAACAGGATTGTTCTGCGTCTCCCTGTTGCCTTTTGAAGCTGCAGGCTGTGTACGAGAGAACAGAATTTATACAGCGAGTTTGCAGCTAAGGTC
Organism: Heteronotia binoei; assembly: GCF_032191835.1. Classification (NCBI taxonomy): domain Eukaryota; kingdom Metazoa; phylum Chordata; class Lepidosauria; order Squamata; family Gekkonidae; genus Heteronotia; species Heteronotia binoei. The sequence goes on along the minus strand of NC_083239.1, from coordinate 6,711,528 downwards.
TACTTGCTGCATTTTGTACAGCTGTAGGTGATATAAATGCTTATGAGGCAATCTATATGAGCAGGATTGGGGAAACGGTCCTTGTCTCACCCAGGAGCAGAGTAAAGTGATACCATCACTTCATGTGATCTGGACACTATATTTCTGTTGAGACAGCCCAAAATTGCATTTCCCTTTTTTAGCTACCGCATCACACTGTTGACTCATGTTCAACGTATGGTCCACTAGGACCCCTAGATCCTTTTCGCACATACTACTGCCAAGACAAGTCTTCCTCATCCTATAACCATGCATTGGATTTTTCCTACCTAAATGCAGAACTTTGCATTTGTCCCAGTTAAAATTCATTTTATTGGTTTCAGCCCAGTTTCCCAGCCTCCTCAGCAGCAGAGAGGATTCCTCCATGGGACCAACTTTCAGCTAATTCCTCACTGTGATCCACTTTCTGGCATTCTCCCTGCCTCTGTTTCCTTCCCCTTCCTCTCTCCATTTGTCACTCACTGTCCTGGCCTTGATACTGGTGTGGTCATAACTCAGCTCCCTATCTTCCTGTCACGCCTCTGATGTTACATCCTTGCAGCTAGATGAGCCATGGGTCTGGAAAGTCTGAAGATCTACTGCGTTAGCTTCCCCTCCGAGATAAGTAAACTCACGTATTGTTGATGATGTGGAATTTCTCTCCCTTCATAAACGTGAGATCATCCTCGGTCCTGGCGTCATAATCGTACAAGGCAACAAAAAGGGTCACTCCGCCACCTGTTGGGCATCAGCAGGAGGACAATGAGAGCCCAGCGGAAGACTGCATGTCAAACTTCGGCACATCTGACATTCAGCTCCACCACTGTGCCCCAGGTTAATTGAGTCACCAACAGTACCACCCACCCAGCTTTCCATTCAGCTGGATTGAAAGGAATAATAAGAAGATATTGAAGATATTGGATTTATATCCCGCCCTCCACTCCGAAGAGTCTCAGAGCGGCTCACAATCTCCTTTACCTTCCTCCCCCACAACAGACACCCTTTGAGGTAGATGAAGATATTGGATTTATATCCCGCCCTCCACTCCGAAGAGTCTCAGAGCGGCTCACAATCTCCTTTACCTTCCTCCCCCACAACAGACACCCTTTGAGGTAGATGAAGATATTGGATTTATATCCCGCCCTCCACTCCGAAGAGTCTCAGAGTGGCTCACAATCTCCTTTACCTCCCCCCCCCCACAACAGACACCCTGTGAGGTAGATGAAGATATTGGATTTATATCCCGCCCTCCACTCTGAAGAGTCTCAGAGTGGCTCACAATCTCCTTTTCCTTCCTCCCCTACAACAGACACCCAGTGAGGTAGATGAAGATATTGGATTTATATCCCGCCCTCCACCCTGAAGAGTCTGAGCGGCTCACAATCTCCTATTCCTTCCGCCCCCACAACAGACACCCTGTGAGGTAGATGAAGATATTGGATTTATATCCTGCCCTCCACTCTGAAGAGCCTCAGAGAGGCTCACAATCTCCTTTCCCTTCCTCCCCCACAACAGACACCCTGTGAGGTAGATGAAGATATTGGATTTATATCTGGCCCTCCACTCCGAAGGGCCTCAGAGCAGCTCACAATCTCCTTTACCTTCCTCCCCCACAACAGACACCCTGTGAGGTAGATGAAGATATTGTATTTATATCCTGCCCTCCACTCCGAAGAGCCGAAGAGCGGCTCACAATCTCCTTTACCTTCCCCTCCCCCACAACGGACACCCTGTGAGGTAGGTGAAGATATTGGATTTATATCCCGCCCTCCACTCCAAAGAGTCTCAGAGCGGCGCACAATCTCCTTTCCCTTCCTCCCCCACAACAGGCACCCTGTGAGGTAGATGAAGATATTGGATTTATATCTGGCCCTCCACTCCGAAGGGCCTCAGAGCGGCTCACAATCTCCTTTACCTTCCTCCCCCACAACAGACACCCTGTGAGGTAGATGAAGATATTGTATTTATATCCCGCCCTCCACTCCGAAGAGCCGAAGAGCGGCTCACAATCTCCTTTACCTTCCCCTCCCCCACAACGGACACCCTGTGAGGTAGATGAAGATATTGGATTTATATCCCGCCCTCCACTCCAAAGAGTCTCAGAGCGGCGCACAATCTCCTTTCCCTTCCTCCCCCACAACAAGCACCCTGTGAGGTAGATGAAGATATTGGATTTATCTCCCGCTCTCCACTCCAAAGAGTCTCAGAGCGGCTCACAATCTCCTTTCCCTTCCTCCCCCACAACAGACACCCTGTGAGGTAGATGAAGATATTGGATTTATATCTGGCCCTCCACTCCGAAGGGCCTCAGAGCGGCTCACAATCTCCTTTACCTTCCTCCCCCACAACAGACACCCTGTGAGGTAGATGAAGATATTGTATTTATATCCCGCCCTCCACTCTGAAGAGCCGAAGAGCGGCTCACAATCTCCTTTACCTTCCCCTCCCCCACAACGGACACCCTGTGAGGTAGATGAAGATATTGGATTTATATCCCGCCCTCCACTCCAAAGAGTCTCAGAGCGGCGCACAATCTCCTTTCCCTTCCTCCCCCACAACAGGCACCCTGTGAGGTAGATGAAGATATTGGATTTATCTCCCGCTCTCCACTCCAAAGAGTCTCAGAGCGGCTCACAATCTCCTTTCCCTTCCTCCCCCACAACAGACACCCTGTGAGGTAGATGAAGACATTGCATTTATATCCCACCCTTCACTCCGAAGAGTCTCAGAGTGGCTCACAATCTCCTTTCCCTTCTCCCCCACAATAGACACCCTGTGAGGTAGATGAAGATATTGGATTTATATCCCGCCCTCCACGCCAAAGAGTCTCAAAGCGGCTCACAATCTCCTTTCCCTTCCTCTCCCACAACAGACACCCTGTGAGGTGGGTGGGGCTGGAGAGGGATCTCCCAGCAGCTGCCCTTTCAAGGACAACTCCTACCAGAGCTATGGCTAACCCAAGGCCATGCCAGCAGCTGCAAGTGGAGGAGTGGGGAATCAAACCCGGTTCTCCCAGATAAGAGTCCGCGCACTTAACCACTACACCAAACTGGCTCACACAGAAAAAAGAAACCAAGGGAATGCTTGGTTTATCCTAAACTTGTTCCCCCCCATGCAGGTATACCAACATCCCCACTGCCATACTCTCTAAGCACGTAAGGTTTTTTCCCTAACTGAAAGAAAGAAAAAGAGAGCAAGAAGAAAGATTACAAAAAACAGAGACAGTATCCATTGTCATTCTCTACTTTCCCCTCATCAACTTAAAGAAGCATTTTTTCCCCTTATTAGACCCCAAATCCCCAGCTGCTCAAAAGCTCAGCTCCCACCGCAGACTTTTGCTTCACAATCTGCAAAGCACAGCAAATTAAGAATACACTAATGGCACGCACCTGAACGCCACCCCACATCACCGCATGGGTGTGCAAGAACAGGGAAGGGGGGAGAAGCAGAAAGCCAGTTCCCTGTATCCAAACCCTCAACCTACCCAGCCGCAGAACAGCTCGGGAGACTGACCTGCAACCCCCAATCCATGCGTATGCAGCGCTGGGGTGGGGTAGAGGCCAGAGCCGGGAAGGAAGGCAGGAGTGGAAGGCCCCGGTGTCCCTGGGAAGTTGTTGAAATCTGGGATGCGTGTGAAGTTGTTGGAGGGGTTCTGCTGCGTGGGATCGGGGTTGTAGCAGGAGTCCGGAGGCTGGTTGGCTGCCCCGTCGCTGCCGTTGCTCTGGTTTTTGCTTGCCCACTTCTTTTTGCATTGCACACAACCCATTGCTGGGTGGCACCTGTAGGAAGTGGAGGAGAGCAAGAAGAGGGGAGACAGAAGGAACAACAGAGACAGAGGTCAGCGAAGGCAACTCTCAAATGTAGGCTGGCCTTGTCATTTATCAGAAAGCTGCCCAGAGGGCTGCTATCAGGCTGGAGCACGCTAAGCCGAGGCCCAGAAATGACAGTAACGTTGCAGAGCCACTGTGACCGGGTTGTTGGCAGCCGTGACGGACATAGGCTCACCACAGCCGCCTCCTGCACTGCAGCCAGCTGTAAACATTGAAGCAGGAGAGGACAGCTGAGACTGTGCAGGTTATTGTCACTGTTTCGCACAGCCTGTCTTGCTTCTGAGCTGTTTTAACTTCCCAATCCACCCTGGAACCACCTGCCGGCTGCACACGAACGGCTTCTGATCATTCCATAGTTTGATCAGTCTTCCCCGCTGAGATGTTGTTCCTTCACTGCGATTACTAGGATTGCCAGATCCCCACTGGGGATGGGAGACTCCCCACTTTGGTGGGGGGCACTTTCCTGCTGCTGGCTAACTGGCTAGCAATGGGCGGGGGGGGGGGCGGAAATCCCACCCCCAACTGGCATGGTGACTGACACTGCGATATGATGATGTCACCTGTAAGTGACACCATCACAGCAACAATGTCATACAGCGATCCACTACAGCTACAAAATAAAAATCAGCTACAAACCATAGAGTTTTGCCCCAAAACTAGAGCGTCACCCCCTGGTGGAAGTGCCGTGATGACATCACGTCTGAGTGATGTAATCGCACTGCGCGTGCTTTGTGTTTGTGGGATAAACTCCCAGAGAAGACCCAGGATCCCCATACTGGCTGCCAGGTAGGACCTAGCAATCCCAGTGATGACTCTCCACGCTGTGGTATGGCCTGGGTGATTCTGGGACTGATTCTGGGGTCTGAGGATGGAACCCTAGAATCATTGTCTCCCCCCACAAACACCAGGTGGCTCTTGCTCTGTGTGATATGGGTGGAAGCTTCCACTGATGCTGAAGCTAGCAGCCCAAGATCTGGGCTATAGTCAGATGGACCATAGTTGTTGTCCCCTTACAGATTCAATGGGCTTGTTCACACAGCCACATTTGGTGCCCATTCCTCAGTTGTACTTACCCTGTCATATGATGAGTTGGATGCGGAGTAAACAGCCACTGGAGAAGGACTGGTGTTTATGGATGTCTGTGCATTCATCCTGCATTTTCAGATGTCTGAACTCCCCCAGTGCTCAAACCGGTTCAGAAGTGTGAACCTTTAATTCTGGTTTTGCTGTTCTGTTTTTTTTTTTTAACCTGGTAGTGCATATGTGCACGGGCACCCACGTGCACCCAAAAAATGTTTTCAAAAACAGTCAAAGTTCTAAAAGAAGGAGAAGGAGAAGAGGAGAAGGAAGAGGAAGAAAAGGAGGAAGAGGAAGAAGACCAGACTGCATACTCCGTAACACACACTGCACTAATCAAGGGTCAACCACAGAAGAAGTGTGTGGTGAGGCTGGATCACGGTGGGAGTCTTGACTGAAAATCTCCATCACAAAATGCGATGAAGTAATTAGCGGCACTCCCAAACTCAGCCTTCCTGCCTGACTGCAGCCCCAGATGTGGCAAACACCAGGAACAGCAAAAGCCTGCTATTCTTCTTTCCCTCCTCCATTGTGGGGGTGGTGCTGTGGGTGGGTGCTCAGGGCTCCTCCCAACATGATGACCAGGACAATTGCGCCTGTTGGCCATTAGCTAAGACTGTCCCTTGGTACATGAAGCACCACCGTTTTATTTTATAGCCATCCTCAAAGGTTCTGAGAGACTCATGCCATGAAAGTTTGTTGGGCCAATCACTCTGCCTCAGCATAATCTACCTCACAGGGTGATTGTTGTGAGGATTAAATGGGGGAGAACAACGTTGTAAGTCACTTTAGGTTCTCATTGAGGAGAAATGTGGAATATAAATACGTCACTCAATCTTTCCTGTTTTGGAAGCCATTTGGAGAATGACGATGACCGTTGATTGCTGTGTTTAGCTTTGGCGGCTATAGGATTTATTTTCCAAAGTTCTAGAAAAATCAACTGCTGAACATGTTAACCACCATCAAAGACCTCAGAGTAGTTCCCTTCAGCTGTATTCCGATCGATGAATGGAACGTTAAGCGGCAGAACAGAACTATATTCAGAAAGTGGATTGTCAACGTAGGCCCAAACAAGAATTACTATTTCTTATCATACTTGAGACCCCAGCCTAATACATCATCTCTGAAATGGCTCAGGCAAGTCCTGGTTTATACAGAGCAAGACCCTTCTCTAAGCTAGCCAGCAAGCCCCATCAGGGGAAGCACTGCAGGCCAAAATACCAACTCAGGAAACAACGCTGTATGGAGTGAATATGGGCTAAGTAATCTGGATGGACAAGTTCCCTGTCTGTCAAGTACTTATCTGCCGAATTAGTTGCCACCACAGGGACAGAAAATCATACACATAGTGTGGGAAAGTGTACACTGAAGGCAGATATTGGTGCAGACGTTGCACTGGCACTATAAAACTCAGAGGTAACTTCATTTGTACTAGTTAGTTACCCTTCCAAGCACAGTGAACATGGTTCCCTTGGCTTGGAACTGTTATTATTTACTGTTCAAACACATATTTATGCTCAAAGAGTGCATTGGAAAGAAAGGAAAAGAAAGAATTTAAAGAGTGTTTTGACTGGTGACCACATATTATATATATAGGGTCTGAAACATGGAAACTGTCCCTCACCCCAAAATTTCATTACAGACTATAAAACTGGTTATTGTTGTTGTTGTTCAGTCGCACAGTCGAGGCCGACTCTTTGCGACCCCATGGACAAAGTCACGCCAGGCCCTCCTGTCTTCCACCATCCTCCGAAGTCTGCTCAAATTCGAGTTTGTTACATCAGTAACGCTGTCCAGCCATCTCATCTTTTGCCGTCCCCTTCTTCTTCTGCCTTTCCCAGAATCAGGATCTTCTCCAGTGAGTGCTCCCTTCTCGTTTGATGGCCAAAGTATTTGAGCTTCAGCATCTGACCTTCCAGGGAACAGTCTGGGTTGATTTCCCTTAGGACTGACGGATTGGATCTTCTTGCAGTCCAAGGGACTCTCAAGATTCTTCTCCAGCACCACATCTCAAAAGCATCTATTCTTCTGCGCTTGGCCTTCCTTATGGTCCAGCTCTCACAGCCATACATTACTACTGGGAATACCATCGCTTTGACTATACGGACTTTTGTTGGCAGGGTGATGTCTCTACTTTTTATTATACTGCCCAGGTTCACCATAGCTCCCAAGGAGCAAACGTCTTTTAATTTCATGGCTAAAGTCACCATCTGCAGTGATCTTGGATCCCAGGAATGTGAAGTCTGTCACTACTTCCATGTCTTCCCCTTCTATTTGCTATGGTGTGATGGGGCCGAATGCCATGATCTTAGTTTTTTTGATGTTGAGTTTCAAGCCTACTTTTGTGCTCTCCTCTTTTCCCCTCAACAAGAGGTTCTTTAGGTCCTCCTCGCTTTCTGCCATTAGAGTGGTATCATCTGCATATCTGAGGTTGTTGATGTTTTTCCTGGCAATCTTAATTCCGGCTTGTGCTTCATCCAGGCCAGCATTCCGCATGATGTACTCTGCATATAAATTAAATAAGCAGGGTGACAATATACATCCTTGTCGAACTCCTTTTCCTATTCTAAACCAATCAGTTGTTCCATATCCCGTTCTGAGCGTTGCTTCTTGACCCTTATACAGGTTTCTCAGGAGACATGTGAGGTGGTCTGGTACTCCCATCTCTTTAAGGACTTGCCACAGTTTGTTGTCATCCACACAATCAAAGGCTTCAGCGTAGTCAATGAAACAGAAATAGACGTTTTTCTGATACTCCCGTGCTTCCTCCATAATCCAGCGAATGTTGGCAATTTGATCTCTAGCTCCTCTACCTCTCCGAAACCCGGCTTGAACTTCTGGTAGTTCCCGATCGACATGCTGCTGAAGCCTAGCTTGTAGGATCTTTAACATGACCTTGCTGGCATGTGAAATGTGTGCAATGGTGCGATAGTTTGAACATTCCTTGGCATTACCCTTCTTTGGGATTGGAATATAAACTGACCTTTTCCAATCCTGCAGCCACTGTTAGAAAGCGCTTTGTTGTGTTGCATATGAGGAAAGACAAAGCTTGGGGCACATTGGATCGTTGATGCTCTGCAGCTGTGCATGTGCAAGGGGGGGGGATATGCATAACTCAACACGAAGGAAGGGAGGAGAACAGGCATCTGCCTGCTTTGTTATTCTCAAGGACAGTTGGTTTTTCACTCTCTTTCTTCCTGCCACGTGCTGGTTGCATGGCAACATGCCTTGTATACCAGCCAAAGAAAGTCATATGTAACAGGAGGCATGATAGAAACCTAAAGATTACGGACGGAGGCAGCTTGCAAAGATTCAGATGAGCCCCAGGATGTCCCCCCCCCCCCTCTGTACCACCATGATGACTCCTGTTCTTACGGGGCAGGATGTCATGTGTACTGGGGACCCTGCAGAAGAAGCTGAGCCTGCAGAAGAAACCGTGCCCCTGCCACCTGCACCAGTGCCCCTGCCTCCTGCTGGAGAAGATCCCAGCCCCCCTGCCTCGCCCTCTCGGGTGGCTCGTGTGCGTGACCGCCTTCGTCAGGACCTCAGGGATTGGAGGAGGGCGGCACGCTCACGAGCAAGACGCTCCCTGAGCCCTGAGTTTTGAAAGGATTCTGGCCCTTCTAGGAGTGAGGATGCTTGAGTCTCAGCAGGATCCTGGCTGCCTCTCTGAGCCCGCAATTAGCCCAAATGGGCAACAGACAGCAGAGGGCTATATAGCTGGGGGCTTTGGGAGGAGGCTTTGTGGAAGCAACTAGTCACTTACCTGACGTGCTAGCATCCACTTTGGCTTTTGACTTTGGCTTCTGGACCCCCTGACTTTGACTTTGACTTCTGGACCCCCGACTTCAGCTTCTGAACCTCTGACCTGCGATACCTGGACTGTGATTTGGTTTTGGCGCCTTGGGCCCTCTTTGCTCACCGGCTACAGACCTTGGACTGCCCCTGGACTTTGCCTGACCCTGACCCGGCCCCAGCCTGTGACACAGGAGGTCCCAGGGCCTCCAAATGACCAGCACAGTAGCCTTGCCAGATATCCTAGCAAAAGAGCAGGGCCAAAAGTCAACCTTTCCCCAAGCCGCAACCAAATGTGACATGCTATAAGAATGCCTTCTACATGGGGAGAGGCAAGGGAGCGGGGTTTTCCCCCCCACTCAGGGCATGGAAGCGCCGCCTCTCACGCAAGTATGCCAGAGTCTGTGGTTGCTACCATGGAAACTTCCAGGAGTGAAACAGCGATCGCAGTCGAGGCCCTGAACCCACCGAGAGAAAAAAGCAAGAAAATCATTGGGCTTCTCACGCTAGCCTTTTAGGGCCTTCCCATCTTGACAAAATAAAGCAAGAAGAGTCAAGCTGTACCCAGACAGTGCCTTAGGCACAGTCTGGTGCTGCAAGAAACAGAGGGGGGAAATCAGCAGGAAGGAAGAGCACACAAGCAGAAGAGGGGGGGGCACATCTCTTAATTTGCAGTGACACAGACCTCCGAGCCACCTGCCAGTGACAGCCCTGGGTTAGCGGGCCAGTCGAGAGCCAGTGCAGTGGGCAGGGGGAACAGAGAGATGAGTGCTGCCATTGGCCACTCTTTGGCAAGCGCTGAAAATCCTTGACAGCATCAGGGGACGTAGCTTACAAGCCAGAGACTGAGGCATGCGTTACAAATCTCAAGGGATCTCTACAACGTGCTCACAGGGAGGTGTGACTGTGGATTTGCACATGTGCAGCACATTTCAAGAATTAAGTCCACTTCTTTCAATATAAGGGTCGTAATAAGGGGGCGATGATATCCCTTTGTTCAAGGAGAAGACAGGAAACTTCCTTCCAGCTGTTCCTTCCAGCTGCTCTCTGACTGGCTTCCCACTGTATATTTGTGGGAGGGAAGCAAGCAGGGGGGGGGAAAGGTTAAACATCTGTCTGTCTGCTGTTCTTGCAAGACCCACTTCCCACTTTGTAGTTGCTCCAGAGAGACCTGGATTGCTAAACTGGGCTCTCCTGCCCAATATGTCATTTCAGCCTCCAAGATGCAGTGTTTCAGAAGCATATTGTCAGACAATACTCCTGGCAGATTCTCTACCCTGCTTATGATGGGAATTCTTTACTATAAGAAAGCCTGTTTGGTGTAGAGCAGGGGTCCTCAAACTTTTTAAATAGGGGGCCAGTTCACTGTCCCTCAGACTGTTGGAGGGCCGGACTGTTGTGGCGGTTGCCGTTACTGTACAAGGCCGCAGGCCGTCAGTTCTCCGTCTTCTGCATCACTCTCCCTTCCCCACACCACACACCCCGGCCTGGGAACTCACCTCACCTCGGTATCACCTCACACTCTGTCTCTGCCACCTGAGCCCAGTGCCGGAAGTGTGCGTTGCTAACGCGAGTTTAGGTCGAACGTCACTTCCGGTCTGATTTTGCCATAACCCAGCGGGCCGCATCTGGCCCGCGGGCCGTAGTTTGAGGACCCCGGTGTAGAGGTTAAGAGCTGCGGACTCTAATCTGGAGAACTGGGTTCAATCCCCCACTGGAAGCTAGCTGGGCGACCTTAGGCAAGTCGCAGCACTCTCAGCCTAAAAATAAGCCTTGCTTACCGTCGAGTGGTGCCAAAAAAAGAACTACTGCTTTGGCAGCCGAACAGTCCCTTCTGGGATCTCTTAGCTATTCCACACACAATGCCATACGATAATCATCCTTCGCTATAAATAATTGCAAGTTGGCTGGGCCCCAGGCAGATGATCAAAGCAGCAAAAGTCGGCCGCCCACTGATAAGGCAGGGAACTCCGCAGAGTTTCAAAGGGAAGAAAAAACATTAAAAATTGGTCTGATGAGGAATAAATATTCCCCAGAAAAGACAGAATGCTGAGAGAAGATGAGTACTAGTTTAGAAATAAGGAGAGAAGTCAGTGAGCTTCAGCCCCATGGCCCTTAGAGATTCATGGATAGGGATATTTCAAGGGCTGTAGTGGGATTTCCAGATTCATTATGCTCCCCTGAAATTCCTTGCAGGTCCCCAGTCTGTAGTAAAATGGCTGGCCTTTGTTATGATAACAATACTAGCCCACCCACAATCAAAGTAGGGGTTTCTACATATTTGGGGGACTTCCCAGGTTTGCAGACTAATATAACTTTGAAAATCTCCCTCCTCCAAAAAAACAAAACAAAACCCCTCTCCTGGTTTATAGAGGTCTGAATATGCTCCAGAAGGCACTGAAAGCCGAAAGCAGCTGAGAGTCTGTTAAAGGGCTAAAGAGGGGAGGAGATATTCACTTCTTGAAGCTTAGAGATTCCTAGAGAGGGGCATTTGGGAGAGATTTCTAAACCATCCCCCATTATTCCATGCAGACCCTCAGTCTGTTCATGATTATTTACACAAATCAGTGTGAATTTGACAGTGCATGAAGCAATGCGGTAAATGTGGTTCTTACCCACTGATTATTTCAATACTTACCAAAACGTTACTTCAGGTCAGTGCTGCTGCGCCATGGCTTTTGCTGAGTGAGAACAAGCACCTAGAGAAGAAGACATAGAAAGGGGCATGCCGGTGAGGCAGATACCACTAGGCACATCTTCTAAGCTGTCACAACCTACCGGTAAGTGCACATATGCTTCCAATGGCCTCTGTTTACAAGGGACATATTTTGATTTTCAGTACTATTGACCTCTGTTGATTCCTTTTTTAAGATGCTGAGTGGTCTGGGAACCGGCTGTTCGTTTGAGGGGAGTCCAGCCTTCTTGCCACACCAGTGACTATTATGCTTCCCTTGCATTCCTCAGCGCATGGAATTCTTCTTCCGTACCCCACCCAGGAATGGAAACATCAAACCAAGATAAAAGAATGACAAATAGTCTCCAGGTGATCGTTATAGGATTTCCCCATTTTTTCTTGGGACAAATTCAGAGGCGAGATCATCAACATTTTTGACAGAAAGATTTGGATTCCTGACTCGTTGGCTGCAATTGACAATTGCCTTCAACACCCAGCCCTTCAAAAGGGGCCTTGGCCACTGTGTCTCTTTTTATCCTTCGCTGGTGCTTTATTACAATTTTGTTAGTGTAAGTTGTTACAGACACCACTCAACAAATCAACAATTCAAGTGAACATGTGCAGAGTTCTGAGCCTCTACCACCACAAGCTCCCAATCTTTTGTCTCTCTAACTCTCTAAGGGGAAGGACGGTGGCTCAGTGGTAGAGCATCTGCTTGGGAAGCAGAAGGTCCCAGGTTCAATCCCTGGCATCTCCAAAAAAAGGGTCCAGGCAAATAGGTGTGAAAAACCTCAGCTTGAGACCCTGGAGAGCCGCTGCCAGTCTGAGTAGACAATACTGACTTTGATGGACCGAGGGTCTGATTCAGTATAAGGCAGCTTCATATGTAGGAGGGACGGTGGCTCAGTGGTAGAGCATCTGCTTGGGAAGCAGAAGGTCCCAGGTTCGATCCCTGGCATCTCCAAAAAAAAGGGTCCAGGCAAATAGGTGTGAAAAACCTCAGCTTGAGACCGTGGAGAGCCGCTGCCAGTCTGAGAAGACAATACTGACTTTGATGGACCAAGGGTCTGATTCAGTATAAGGCAGCTTCATATGTTCAACTGCATATGTTTCTCCTCCCGTTCCTCAGACGAACTCAGGGAAGCATTCATAGTTCCCCATCCTCCATTTTACCCCCCCCCCCCCCCAACATCTATGTGAGGTAGGTTAGGCTGTGTGTAACTGGCCCAAGGTTACTCAGCAAGTTTCCATGGCAAAGTAGGGATCTAATCTTGGGTCTCTCAGATCCTAGTCTGATACATGAACCACTCCATTATGTTGCAGCTCAGATTGCTCTTATTTTAAAAGGATTAATTGCTGGAACCCATCGGCCTTCTTGCCATAGCTTTGAGCAGTCCAGCTGTGGAGACATGGCTTTGAAGTTACATAGTTGTCACTGGCATGGTGGTAAAGAGGCATCACATCCCTGCTGAGCTCCCTAGGCCCTTCCCAAATTTCACCGTCCCCAGGCACTGCCCTAAATCTCTAGGAATTTCCTGAGCTGGAGTTGGCAACCGTAGCCCAAGCATGCAGAAGACTCTGCAAAGACTTTACTGTGGCATAGGGGCCCAGGCCCAGGCCAGGCTATAAGCGCATTACAACAATATGATTTACTAATGATGTCTCTGAAATCAAACAGCGTGTGTTTTAGAAGCTCCCTGCATAGAATTCAGGCTTGGGCCTTTGGCTGATAGGTTTTTAATGGAAAAAGTTAGGTTTAAAATACCTTAAATAAGGGCATCCCCCCGTCAGGTCAAGGAACAAAGCTAGACTCCCTGCTTTGGACTTACTGAGATTATTTTGCCATCAAGCCCAAATTCTGGCCATGCTGTTGTCAGTCCCGATCTTCATCTCCGGATAGCTGAGCTGTGAAATGATTTTCCACAGTGTGTGCCCTAACACAAAGGGAGCGCAAAAGGATGGATGCAATCCGACATGGCATGGCTCAAGGGCATGGGATGCCCTTCACAGAAGCCAGAAGGCAAGAATTTGGGGCTGGGGAGAAAGTCATCTCCTTCAGGGTAGCCAGAACCAGCCAAGCCCACCACAGCTCCTTAACTCTTTGCTGAACGGCAAGCAAGACACATGTGCTGCTATGTGCATTTGATTTCGCTATCTGTTGCTGCCAATGCGTTTATCTGTAGCCCTGGCAGATTCTTGCAAGTTTTTTTTTTTTTTTTTAAAATCTTGTCTAGAGGTTGCCATGATTCAAAGAGCTAGTGCATGTAGACTTGCTTGGCTCTGCGTAAACCAACCCCAGATGAAGTTAAATGCACAGGTCCACTTTGCGGCGATTTCCACTACCACAGCACTGCTGAGAAGTTATACCGTTAACTGTCAGTTGCTACAGAACTTTGCACGCCAAAGCTGATCTGGCAAGGAGCACACCAAAGAACTGTGGGACAGAAGGAAGAAGAAGAAGAAGAAGATATTGGATTTATATCCCGCCTTCCACTCCGAAGAGTCTCAGAGCGGCTCACAATCTCCTTTCCCTTCCTCCCCCACAACAGACACCCTGTGAGGTGGGTGGGGCTGGAGAGGGCTCTCACAGCAGCTGCCCTTTCAAGGACAACCTCTGCCAGAGCTATGGCTGACCCAAGGCCATTACAGCAGGTGCAAGTGGAGGAGTGGGGAATCAAACCCGGTTCTCCCAGATAAGAGTCCGCACACTTAACCGCTACACCAAACCGGCTCTCCCCCCCCCCCCCCAATGCATTTTAACTTGTGGAATTCATTCCTACAGGATATAGTGACAGACACTCAAGTACTTTTAAAGGAAAATTAGACGAATTCAAGGCAATAGCCCCATTGAAACCTATGAGCCAGAATAACTAAAGGGGGCTTCTACATTAAGAGGCACAGTGAATACCAGCTAAGGCAACAACAGAACTGGAGTGTGGTAACAACAGAAAGAAGCCTTAGCTTGTGGCCCTTCTGGTTGGCCACTGCGGGAAACAAGAGGCTGGACTTGGTAGACCAGCATGGTCCTTCTTACGTTCTAATGGGACAATCACCTTTATTCATAAAAGTAGATGTGAATGCCCAATCTCCTTTGAAGTTAATGGGCGCTGAGAATACATGAATATACGTTCTATTGAGTAAAGCCATTTGTCCATCAAGGACAGGCTTGTTTACTCTGGCTACAGCAACCAAAAAGAGTAACGTGGAAAACGGAACAGGTAGAAAGCCAGGAAGCATCCACGCCAAAACCAGCCTCAATAATTCAAGTATTTATACAAAACTTTTTTACTTATAGGTAACAAAATTCTATATAAAATGCAAACAGCCGCCACACCCCGAATGCAAAGTCCATATTTGTATCAGAGGATTAATACATTAAAAACTGGAACTTCGGATTGTGGTATGGTGAACCGTGGCGATAGAGTCCAACGCTCAAGTCTTCTTATAGCCAGCGTAAGAATTGAAAGTAGCAAGGCACAAGTCGCAACAGGGATGCGCATAATGCCCTGTTTCACACAGGACTTCTACAAGCTTAAAAACCAATATATGCTCTGGCCTTTGGATTCTCTCCTGGGATACTCAGCTCTAAGGTCCACACTCAAGTCTGGCAAATCAGGCAAAGTCCTCAAACCCCAAAGGCCCAAAAGATGCACATAATAATAATAAAAAACCTTTCCCCCACTCTTGGCTTTATCTTCTGGGAAACTGTTTCCCAGTGTGCCTCCTGGCTTTCTACCTGTTGTTTACTCTGGCTGGCAGCAAGACTTCAGTCAAAGTCTTTCCACATCACTTCCTACCTGATCTTTTACACTGGATATACGAGGGATTTGAACCTTGGATCTTCTGCATGCAAAGCAGATGCCCTACCAGTGAACCACAGATCCCGTTCCTATATAAATATGTGCACAGATACATAAACTGCCTTCTTTTGAGTCAAATATTAGGTCTGTCAAGGTCAGCGTTGCCCAGGGCTTTTTTTAAAAGAAAAAGTCCAGCAGGAACTCATTTGCATATTAGGCCACGCATCCCTGATACCAAGCCAGGTGGAACTATATTCCTGCACGTTTCCTGCTCAAAAAAAGCCCTGGTGTTGCCTACTTTGTCTGGCAGTGGCTCTCCAGGATCTCCAGCTGAGGCTTTTCCTCATCACTTCCTACCTGGTCCTTTTAACTGTGGGATGCCAGGGACGAGACCTTCAGCACACAACGTAGATGTTTTACCACTGAGACACAGACCATCTAGCACATCTCTATCTTAGGGTAAAAACATCTCTCTGAGTACCAACTTGGAAAAGTATGTTAGTGCCCTTGCACATCTATCAGTCCTTTTGATGACGCTTGTGCCCATGAGCTTCCTAAGACGCATCTGGTGCTTCTGCTGCTACCAATACCATAATACTCCAGGAGCTGCTTTATAGAGCCTTTTTATCCCATGGTCCCGTTTTTTTCTATTATTATACAGGAACAGGGCATTGGTCTAGAGCTGTGTCCTCTGAGGGTCATTCTTCTCAGCCCTGTTACCTTTTTAGCTGGAAAAGTTGGGGGGGGGGGAGAGTCAGGAAGGGGTGGTATTATAAAAGGAAGTTATGGAGAGACAGTGGGGGGTGGGGAAATGGAAGATATGTGGACAGACAAAAGCTCCAAAAGGTAAAGGAAGAGGAATGCAAAGGACTGGGCTTCATTTTGGACGGAAGCTCACAGGAGCAGAGCTCCGGAACTTCTAAATTTTGCGCAGGGTCAAGAGTTTGGGAGTGCTACTGGAGCCTTCCCTGACAATGGAGGCCCAGATAGCTGCCACTGCTAAATCCGCCTTCTTCCATCTTAGGAGGGCGAGGCAGTTGGCCCCCTTCCTGGAATGTAGAGACCTGGCAACTGTGATCCATGCAACGGTCACCTCGAGGCTAGACTACTGTAATGCCCTCTACATGGGGCTGCCCTTATACCGAACGCGGAAACTGCAGCTAGTGCAGAATGCAGCGGCCAGGCTGTTAGTGGGACTGCTTCGGTAGGAACATGTGCAGCCTAGGCTGCGGGACCTGCACTGGCTGCCGATTGTGTACCGAGTTCGCTATAAGGTGCTGGTTATTACCTTTAAAGTCCTATATGGTCGAGGACCTGCCTACCCTAGGGACCGCCTCTCCCCATATGTCCCTCAGAGAGCACTGAGATCTAGTTCTCAAAACCTTTTAAAAGACCCTGGACCAAGAGAAGTTAGATTGAAATCAACAAGGGAGCAAGCCTTCTCAACAATGGCTCCCCAATGGTGGAATCAACTACCAGAAGAGGTGCGAGCCCTGCGAGACCTAAACCAGTTTCGCAGGGCCTGTAAAACTGCCCTCTTTCAGCTTGCATTAAGATGAAACCCGGGAAATGACATCTAGCCTTCCTAGATATAGTTGAACTGTAGCACTGAAATGTATAATTCACAATGGTTTAACTGTCTATTTAATTTTAACTTAACTTTTGAATGTAATTTTATTTGTTTTAATTGCTTAATTGTTTGTTGTAATATTGTATTTTACTATCATGGTATATACCGTGTCGTGTTAGCCGCCCGGAGCCTGCCTTCGGCGGGGGAGGGCGGGATACAAAAATAAATTTATTATTATTATTAAATTTTATTGTGCTTTCTTTCATTTCCAACCCCCCCTCCCAAAAAAAGAACTTGCTTCTGGGCTCCATTCTTCAAACCCCCCTGTGAGAATTTTGCTGAACTCTAAGATCTGACAAACTTTCTAATATTCCCCCCCCCCCGCAAAAAATGGGAAAATAACCAAAACGTATAAAGCAGACAGATGGAAATCTTCATCATGCCACTGTGGCCACATGGGAGAAATTTTAATTTTAAAAGTATGATGGGAGTAAGGTTTTATTATGACAGTTACAATTCAAGATGCGTTTTAAGGTAGATGCTGAGCTGATAGAATTTAGTACACCTTCCAGTGATGTCAGGGTGTGTGTGGCATATGCAAATGAGCTAAACAAATGAGTTGTGCTAATGAGCTCTGGCACCTCATTTTCTATGAAATAACCCCTGCAAAGGATGCTGCCAGTCCAGCCTCCTTGTTCCTCATTCCTGAGGCTGGCAGGCCTTCTGAGGGGACCTGCTCTATCAGGTGCGATGGAAGGAGATGAGGACCTTTCTTCAGGACCAGAAAACACTCTCATTTAGCTACCCACTGTGTGGTCCAGGCCTATTTAGCAAACTTTCAGGAATTGGACTGCCTTCACTGATCAAGATTCCTCAAGTCCCTACTTGCCAGTGTCTCCATTTCTGTAACCGCTACTGCAGTCTGCGGCCTCAGCAGGGAAGTCAGAATGGAAAAGCCACTGCTTTCTATTTGACCTTATTGCAATAGAACAAGCTGCTCCCAACTGCCCTTGGGAAAAGCCACAGGTTTGTAAAGTTGGAAACCCTTGTAGAAGTGATACACTGAGTCAGTAATACACTGAACCAGATGCCTCAGCAAGTTTCCTTCAGTAGAAACTGCTTCAGCGAATGTCCAATATATGACACAAAAATAACCTCAGTGATTTCAACAGCCGCCTGCAGCTTGCATCTTTGCACATACCGTCCCTGTTTCCTGTTGGCGAGCACCGGGCTGAAAACAAAACCATGCTTCTCATGTGACTTAACCTCTGTGGTGGGTGTCCATTTCTATAATCAGTCCAGATGAACACTTCAGACTTCTCTACTGCTCTATTTCACTTACAAAATCAGGTTCTCAAACTTGAGGACCACAAGGTTGCATTCACCTGTAACTGTTGTTCATCAAGTGGTCTTCTGTACTGGCACACATGGGACCATGTTTGGGCAGGCCTGCCATCGAGACTTCTTCAACAAAGTTCTCTAGCGTGTCCAGAACTCTCGGCCCCCTTTGCTCAAGGTCTGTCGCCTTCCTGCCCAGCCAACACATGACGGCGAGGGGTGAGAACTCCTTCCTTCAGTTCCTTCTCACCAAATTGGAAGGACTTCATGAGCACGAGGCTCCCACAGCAGGGGAGGAAGGGATGTGTGCCTGCACAGAAGACTGCTCAATGAACAACAGTTACAGGTAAGTGCAACCTTGGTTTCCTCTTTGTGGCTTCTCTGCAGTCCCACATGGGAGAAGAGTAAATTCACTTATCTCCAGATGGTGGGAGTGGGATACTCAGTGAAATAAGGACTGCAAAACTGCTTTCCTCACAGCTGCATCCTGCCGGGAGTCGACATCAACTGCATAACACTAGATGAGCACTGACAGAGAAGACCAGGTGGCTGCCTTACAAACGCTGTCCAAGAGGGCATCGCCAGGAAGGGTGCAGAAGATGACTGAGACTTGGCCAAGTGAGCTTTGAGATGGAGGCAAACCTGCAAACCAGAGCTCATATGGAGGCTGCCCTATTTTGCCAGAGAAAAGCTCTGGCACTGCTGGAGTCTAGGGAAGCCCCAATGAGGAGGATGCTGGGTGCAGGACAGATTTATCCCAAGTGTCTGCTTGACAGGAAAAAAACCAAACCCCCCATAATAACCAAGTCCAGTGTTAGGAAGCATCGCTTCATTCTAAGCCATCTCACTCTGATAAAATTCACCTCCTGAGCAAGAACCGGCCCAGTTTCTTATTGCAACTCACATCATTCCTCAGAGCTGTAGGGGTGGAATTTATTCGTGGCTGCACTTTAGACTGAAAGACAATAGCCAACTGCATCCAAAGGCCTGATACTGAATTTTTAATGAAATATAGTGGGAGGGGGGGCAGGGCTGGTGCCAGGTTTTTTGGTGAGGCAAGGCCCCTCCACCCCCGACTTCCTGCCCTGCCACTTGCGCCCTTCTTCCCCCCCCTCCAACCCCAGCATGAACATGAACATATGAAGCTGCCTTATACGCTTCCAGTGATATACCGAGTCCGGTACAAGGTGCTGGTTATTACCTTTAAAGCCCTATATGGCCTGGGACCTGTCTACCTGAAGGACCGTCTCTCCCCACATGTTCCCCAGAGAGCACTGAGGTCAGGAACACAAAATCTCCTCTCTATCCCCGGGCCAAAGGAAGCCCGCTTGAAAGTCACCCGAGAAAGGGCTTTCTCCGTTATGGCCCCCACTTGGTGGAATCAGCTGCCGGAAGAGGTGAGGGCCCTGCGGGACTTGGCGCAGTTCCGCAGGGCCTGTAAGACGACCCTCTTCCGGCTAGCCTATACCTAGCCTACATTTAGCTAGGATAACAACTTGAAGAAACTGGCCAGCCATCTGTTCATAGGAAACTGAATTACTCTGTTTTAATGTTTTAACTGCTTAAATTATTTAACTGTTTTATATTTGAAATTGTTTACTTTTAAGTTTGATTAATTGTTGGAAGCCGCCCTGAGCCATTCGTGGGAAGGGCGGGATATAAATCCCAAATAAATAAATAAATAAATAAATAAATAAATAAATAAATAAATAAATAAATACTGAATCAGACCTTTGGTCCATCAAAGACAGTCTTGTCTTCTCAGACTGGCAGCGGCTCTCCAGGGTCTCAAGCTGAGGCTTTTCATACCTATTTGCCTGGACCCTTTTTTGGAGATGCCGGGGATTGAACCTGGGACCTTCTCCTTACTAAGCAGATGCTCTACCACTGAGTTACCGTCCCTCCCCTGCTCTCCAGGGTCTCAAGCTGAGGTTTTTTCACACCTATTTGCCTGGACCCTTTTTAGTTGGAGATGCCGGGGATTGAACCTGGGACCTTCTGCTTCCCAAGCAGATGCTCTACCACTGAGCCACAGCCCCATTCATGGCTCTCCAGGGTCTCAAGCTGAGGTTTTTCACACCTATTTTCCTGGACCCTTTTTTGGAGATGCCGGGGATTGAACCTGGGACCTTCTGCTTCCCAAGCAAATGCTCTACCACTGAGCCACCGTCCCTCCTACATATAAAGCTGCCTTCTACTGAATCAGACCCTCGGTCCATCAAAGTCAGTATTGTCTACTCAGACTGGCAGCGGCTCTCCAGGGTCTCAAGCTGAGGTTTTTCACGCCTACTTGCCTGGACCCTTTTAGTTGGAGATGCCGGGGATTGATCCTGGGGCCTTCTGCTTCCCAAGCACATGCTCTACCACTGAGCCACCGTCCCTCCCAGCACGTGCCTGGGCGGGCGTGGGACTGGACAAGGGCAGGCTAGCGTGCCCTCACATGTAACCACTGACTCCCAAGGCCCCTCTCCTGTCTGGGGCAGGCAAGCAGACTTGCTTGTGCCTCCAAGTGCAGCTGCTGTCACCGCCCTACCGCACTGCCTCTGCCACCCACCTGCAGCACTCTTGCCACCCACCTGCAGCACTTCTGGTAGGCTGCCAGGGTGGATGGTGAGGCTGCGGTCCAGCTCGGTCACTTGGCAATGGGGGCTGCAGGAATCCCCCAGGGGAGGGTGTGGGCAGGCATCCCAGCTGCCGACCTCGGGGTCTTCTCAAGGCAGCAGGAGGTGCACTGGGCTAGATGCAAGCGCTGCATTCCTCTCACCCAGGCCTGGAGTGGTGCCACCACCACCTCTTCCTCGCCGTTCCATCCAGGTGGAGGAGGGTGGCAAAGAGGTGGGCAGTGGCGAGGGCAAGCACAACAGCGGCAGCGGGCCCAAGCCAAGAGTGCCCCTGCCTGCCTCTGCCCTCAAGTGGTGTCTGGGAGGGGGAGCACACATGCTCCCCCCTCTCAGCCCCTTCCCCATCACTGCCCGCAGCACTCCTGGTATGCTACTAGGATGGACAACGAGGCAGAGGAGGCAGGTGGTGGCAACAATGAGTGCAGTCATCATCATCATCATCATCATCATCATCATCATCACATTTTATTTATATCCCACCCTCCCCCGCCGAAGCAGGCTCAGGGTGGCTCACAACAGAAATTCGATACATACAATATTAGACTACAGTTAATTAAAAACGATTAAAATTCTAAAAACGATAAAATTAATATTAATATGTTGGTGCTATTATTCCGATGGTGAGTTTACTTAGCAGTTTTAGTCGCTGAAGGCCATTCGAAAAAGGATGGTCTTGCAGGCCCTGCGGAACTGTTCAAAGTCCCGCAGGGCCCGCATTTCTTCTGGAAGCTGGTTCCATAGCTGTGGAGCCATAACGGAGAAAGCCCGAGTGCGGGTACTCTGGAGTTTTACCTCTTTTGGCCCAGGGATAGTCAGCAGGTTCTTCCCTGCTGACCTTAGTGCTCTCTGGGGTTCGTGCGGGGAGAGACGGTCCCTAAGGTAGGCAGGTCCTCGGCCATATAGGGCTTTAAAGGTAATAACCAGCACTTTGTAATGAATCCGGTATGTAACTGGTAGCCAGTGCAGTTCACGCAGCCCCGGCTGTATGTGCTCCCACTTTGGGAGCCCCAACAGCAGTCTGGCAGCCACGTTCTGCACTAGCTGCAGCTTCCGGGTTCGGCACAGAGGCAGCCCCATGTAGAGGGCATTACAGTAATCTAGTCTCGAGGTGACTGTTGCGTGGATCACTGTTGCCAGTGGTGCAGGTGATACATTGGGAGGGAGGGGGAAAGTTAGCAGTTGTCCCTTGTGCTCAGATGGCACCCTAGGCGGTAGTCTACATGGTCTACTGGGTAGCGCTGGCCCTGGGTGGGGTGGGAAACGGAGCATGAGGGAGATTTTAAAGCTGGAACTCTGTCATGCCTTCTTTCAGATTGGAGGAAGGTGTCCTCATATTACATGGTTAGAGCTGCCAGGTCTAATTCAGAAAATATCTGGGGACTTTGGGGGTAGAGCCAGGGGCAAGGTTGTGAAGAGCACAACTGAACTCCAAAGGCAGTTCTGGCAATCATATTTAAAGGGACTGCACTCCTTTTAAATGCCTTCCATCCACTGGAAATAATGGAGGATGGAGGCACCTTCTTTTGGGGCTCATAGAATTGGACTCCCTGGTCCAAACATTTTGAAATGTGGGGGGGGGGGGGTTAGGAGTGACACTAGATACTATGATGAAAATGAACTATGTAAACACAAGACTGACTAAAAAATTCTAGTAGAAATGGAAAGCTTACTACTTATATTATAACTAAAAACTGAGAAGACACAATGTATTGAAGATGCCATGTATAAATGTTTATATAAGGTTTGATTCATTTGATGTAGTTGAATAAGTGGTTACATGTGAGGGAATATACCTGCCTCCTAGTATATATTCAATATTCATTATATAAAAGT
This sequence comes from Heteronotia binoei, assembly GCF_032191835.1. NCBI lineage: Eukaryota > Metazoa > Chordata > Lepidosauria > Squamata > Gekkonidae > Heteronotia > Heteronotia binoei. The sequence goes on along the minus strand of NC_083239.1, from coordinate 6,688,972 downwards.
ATGCTATTTTAATAATACAGTCTGTATGTTTTTTGACTAATTCTATTTTTGACATAATATAGAGCAAAGTGTGGTTAGTGTATGTTAAAGTTAAATATTTAGTATTACTTACTATTAATTAAGGATTGTTATATTATCAGTTTTAATCTACCACAATCTTTTAATATATATGGTGTATGGTGTATGAGAAAACTGGAACAGACTTAAAATATATTTTATTTTTATTGTTTATTTAACTGGTGGGGAATTCCTAGGGATTTTGTGGTGGAGTGAGGAGGGCAGGGTTTGGGGAGGGGAAAGGCCTCAGCTGAATATAATGCCAGAGTCCACCCTCCAAAGCAGTTATTTTCTCCAGGGGGAGAGACATCTGTTGTCTGGAGTTCAGTTGTGATACCAGGAAGTCTTCAGGCTCCACCTGGAGGCTGGCTACCCTAGGCCTGGCTGCCTGCTACTGTTCAGCACCAGCCCCCCATGACAGCCACTGTGTGGCACAGGAGCTAGGGCTTCAGAGCGGGGTCTGCCAGAGCCAGGTTCTTGCTGTGGAAGCTGACAAGGTGATTTTGGAACAGTCACAGATTTTCAGTCTAACCTACCTCACAGGGTTGTTGTGCAGATCAAAAGGGGGACAAGAGAACAATGCTTTGGTCCCCCCCCCTCCCACTGTGGAGAAAGACTGTCCTTTTCCTAGGTAGAGTCTACGGGGGAGGGGGAGGCAATGGAAAGCTGAAGTCAGAGGGGTAGATAAAGGGAAGGAGGGTTGCCAACTCCAGGTTGGGAAAATTCCTGGAGATTTGAGGGGTGGAGCCTGGAGAGGGTGGGGTTTGAAGAGGGATGGGACCTCAGGCAGATGCAATGCCAAACACTCCACCCTCCAAACCAGCCACTTCCTCTTGGGGAACTATTGTTGTCAATCTTCAGGTGAGGGCTGGAAATCACTCAGAGTTATAACTGCTCTCCAGATGTCAGAGGTCACTTCGCCTGGAGAAAATGGCTGCTTTGCAGGGTGGAATCTGTGCCATTATATCTTCCAGAGGTTGCTTCCCTCCTGCTTTGGTCCACACTGTGATTTCAGACCACTTACAGACTTTTAGCCTAACCCATCTCAAAATGTTGGCGTGCAGACCAAAAGGAAGAGAGGAGAAGCTGCTTTGGTCCTCACTGCAGACAAAGGCTGTACTTTTCCTAGAATGTCTTCAGGGAGGGGAGAGGAGATGGAAAGTCGGATCCATACCCCTACAGAAAATGGCCACTTTGGGTGGTTGGGAAGGTAGCAAGTGGGGGCACTCACCCAGAGCCTCTTTCTAGGGCCAGTTGTATTTTTCTTCACAACAGGCCTTATTCCAAGTGTTTAGATAAAAGCAGATTCAGATAAAATCAGCAAGCAGAATAACCTTATCTATAATCCTTAAAATTAGCAGTATCTATTAGGACTGTAAAATATCCAGTATGGAAAAGGTTTTCTCTTGTTTTATTGACTTCCCGCAAGACTGTGAAACCTGAAAAGTTTCAGCACCGGGCAAGTGGATATAGGGACAGCATTCCATTTTGTGGGCATCCACTGAGATGACCAAAGTTTAGCTAGCATCTCATTGATAGAAGAGAGCTACTATATGAAGCAAGCGTGCACTTAGATGTGGCAAGGGCACTGATGTCCTGCCCAGTTACCTTGAGGCCCCAAAATGCCAGGCTAGTGAACATATGAAGCTGTCTTATACTGAATCAGACCTTTGGTCCATCAAAGTCAGTATTGTCTCCTCAGACTGGCAGTGGCTCTCCAGGGTCTCAAGCTGAGGTTTTTCACACCTATTTGCTTGGACCCTTTTTTGGAGATGCCAGGGATTGAACCTGGGACCTTCGGCTTCCCAAGCAGATGCTCTACCACTGAGCCACTGTCCTTTTCCTAGGTAGAGTCTACGGGGTGAGGATTTCCATCCTTTCAAACATAAGGAAGACACTGGCCTGATGGGTCTCTCAGTCTGAGTCACAACCCAATTTTCACTTCTGTATGGTTGCAGGCTACAGTAGCCAAGGCTTGTATTTCTCAGAAAAGAAGAGGAAGGAGGGTTGTGGCAATGCTGCAAATTCTGAAGCACACGGCTTCAGAATGCTGGACTATGACAGAGGTGTTGCAATGTGAAACAGAAAGCACCTGGATTCTTCTGCTCCCGTTCTGTACAGCTTGAGAAAACTTGCATTAGCACATCATGTAATGCCGACACCATGGGAAAAGAACACTGGAGTCAAGGACTTCAGGCCCAACCAGTGTGCCATCTAGGAATTCTGCAAATTCATATTACTTGTGACACCAGCCATGCTAGACATACAAACCTAAGATCTTTTTCACTCATAACTTGGAAGATGCAGCTGGTGATGCAAGGTAGGTAGTAAGGAGTACTAGGTTGCTACAACTGAAAGCATCCAAGGGGAATGGGATCCCATATCCTTACTGATGGACACTAAGAAAGAGTGTCAGAGGAAGAAGAAGAAGATATTGGATTTATATCCTGCCCTCCACTCCGAAGAGTCTCAGAGCGGCTCACAATCTCCTTTACCTTCCTCCCCCACAACAGACACCCTGTGAGGTAGATGGAGATACTGGATTTATATCCCGCCCTCCACTCCGAAGAGTCTCAGAGCGGCTCACAATCTCCTTTCCCTTCCTCCCCCACAACAGACACCCTGTGAGGTAGATGGAGATATTGGATTTATATCCCGCCCTCCACTCCGAAGAGTCTCAGAGCGGCTCACAATCTCCTTTCCCTTCCTCCCCCACAACAGACACCCTGTGAGGTAGATGAAGATATTGGATTTATATCCCGCCCTCCACTCCAAAGAGTCTCAGAGCGGCTCACAATCTCCTTTCCCTTCCTCCCCCACAACAGACACCCTGTGAGATAGATGAAGATATTGGATTTATATCCCGCCCTCCACTCCGAAGAGTCTCAGAGCGGCTCACAATCTCCTTTCCCTTCCTCCCCCACAACAGACACCCTGTGAGGTAGATGAAGATATTGGATTTATATCCCGCCCTCCACTCCAAAGAGTCTCAGAGCGGCTCACAATCTCCTTTCCCTTCCTCCCCCACAACAGACACCCTGTGAGATAGATGAAGATATTGGATTTATATCCCGCCCTCCACTCCGAAGAGTCTCAGAGCGGCTCACAATCTCCTTTCCCTTCCTCCCCCACAACAGACACCCTGTGAGGTAGATGAAGATATTGGATTTATATCCCGCCCTCCACTCCAAAGAGTCTCAGAGTGGCTCACAATCTCCTTTCCCTTCCTCCCCCACAACAGACACCCTGTGAGGTAGATGAAGATATTGGATTTATATCCCACCCTCCACTCCAAAGAGTCTCAGAGCGGCTCACAATCTCCTTTCCCTTCCTCCCCCACAACAGACACCCTGTGAGGTAGATGAAGATATTGGATTTATATCCCGCCCTCCACTCTGAAGAGTCTCAGAGCGGCTCACAATCTCCTTTACCTTCCTCCCCCACAACAGACACCCTGTGAGGTAGATGAAGATATTGGATTTATATCCCGCCCTCCACTCCAAAGAGTCTCAGAGCGGCTCACAATCTCCTTTACCTTCCTCCCCCACAACAGACACCCTGTGAGGTAGATGAAGATATTGGATTTATATCCCAGCCCTCCACTCCAAAGAGTCTCAGAGTGGCTCACAATCTCCTTTACCTTCCTCCCCCACAACAGACACCCTGTGAGGTGGGTGGGGCTGGAGAGGGCTCTCACAGCAGCTGCCCTTTCAAGGACAACCCCTGCCAGAGCTATGGCTGACCCAAGGCCATGCTAGCAGGTGCAAGTGGAGGAGTGGCGAATCAAAACTCGGTTCTCCCAGGTAAGAGTCCGCACCCTTAACCACTACAACAAACTGGTGTATACATTTTCTACTGTATATGCTCTCATGAGTCAAAGATCATTCCATCAGATCAGTATTATATACCCTTCTGGGGGGAAATTTAGTTATTTTTGTATGTGT